>NC_079441.1:17527204-17537204 GCF_903798145.1 Danio aesculapii | reverse complement strand
TACCATAGCACTGCGAGTACTTTGAGAACTTCGTCTGTCTCTAATTATTATACATGAGACTGAGTTTTTTATTATTCTACAAGAAGTCGCAGCTTCGGATTTATTCAGTCAAGCTATGAGACTGGGCAGTAGTTATATAATAGAAGCATGTAATATAGTATTATATAATAGTGTTCATGATTAATCATGTAGCATGTAGTCTTGTAAAATGTGCCAGCTTCTATGAGTCCATGTTCGAATTTAAAAATGTGAAGATATTCCTGCTTGCATTTTTAACTTTTCTGAGTGGATTGAACTGAACAAAGTAAGGATTTATGAACCTTACTATATAGTATGTTAAAAACAGTATGCAAGCAGAGTAGTTTGTCCGAATTCATAGTATTCAACAAGCAGTCCCTGCGTCTGAAATTGCAAACTTCCATGTTATATAGTACGTTAAAAACAGTATGCGAGCCGAGTAGTATGCCCAAATTCATAGTATTCGAAAAGCGGTCCCTGTGTCTGAAATTGCATACTTCCATACTATATAGCAGGGGTTTTCAAACTGTGGGGCGCGCCAGCACCTATTAAGAGGGGTGCGAGACATTGAGGCGTGCACTCGAGTAAATTAAGATGACGATTTTTATGCTTTCACTAGAAGGAAAATGATTAACGTTAGCTCCACAGCTAACTATCTGGCACCTGTAGAGTTAATGCGTTCGAGTAAAATATATACAAATAAAATGAAGTGGGTGCTTTTTAAAATAAATGACGGTGAATGAATGAAAGTCAAACCAGTGAGCCGTCTGACAAAAAAGTACCCTTCTGAATCAAATCAGCAGGATACCCATTCACTTACTTGGAAGACTACTGACTATGTTTACATGGACATCTGTAATCTAGTTATTTGCCTTAATAAGACAATAATATAATGACGGTGTTACGTGAAGTGCTTTTGAATGTTGCGTCACCAAGCAATCCACATTTCCTGCAGAGGCTCATGTAATTTTGGGTGTTTTATCCTTAATTTTTCGACTTTACTGCAGTTCGTTTCACTTTCACTCAGGAACATTTCATTCATGCCACGGTGAGAAACTGGGGTAATAGACGCGAGTATAAAGTAAGGACTGATGGAAGAGTGTTGTTTTAATAGGAAGAAAAACCTCCGCATTTTGTGATGTGTGTGTGTGTGTGTGTGCGCGGTCCTTTACTGACAGTCGTGAGTGTGGAACTTGCAGCGAAAAGTCCCACATGACAGTAATAGTTGGATTGTGGTGTTTACTTCAATAATGCCACTAATATATGCATACTCCAAATCTTAATTCTATTTCTGATTAGTTCAGTTATGACTTTAGTTTGATCAGGTCATCAAAAATCGTTGTTTACATGGTAGACTCTTAATCAGAGTTTGTCTTAGTCGTATTAAAGTATTGTTGCCCATGTAAACATACATAATGTTCGACTCAACCACACCATCAGGGCTCTGTGATTCTTGGCTTTGCGAAGCAGCATTTTCTGTATGTACGTACATGAAAAGCAAGTATGCTGTGGCTCATGCTTATTGACACTGGAAGATGATTTACGGCTAGTCGTGTCAGGAAACCGACCACAGATTAGCATGTTATCCTCACAGAAAAAGGCTCAGCCATCACACTGATTCAGGTAAGCTATGTATTTATATTTCAATGTAATTAATTCTACGCACTTTAAACACAGCAAGTAATATGTGAATGATGTTTGCACATGCATTATAATTTTGGCTTGAGGGAGGGGTGCCTGCGGGGACGCGAGTGAAATTGGACAAACTTGGGGCGTGTGTCCTAAAAGTTTGAAAACCCCTGCTATATAGTACGTTAAAATCAGTATTTGAGCCAAGTAGTATGTCCAAATTCATAGTATTTGGAAAGCGGTCTAAAAATCTGCGTCTGAAATCGTATACTTCCATACTGTATAGTACGTTAAAAACAGTATGCGAGCCGAGAAGTACGTCCAAATTCATAGTATTCGAAAAGCGGTCACTGTATCTAAAATTACAAACTTCCATACTATATAGTATGTTTAAAAAAATTATGCGAGCAAAGTAGTATGTCCAAATTTATAGTATTCGAAAAGCGGTCCCTGCATCTGAAATCGTAAACTTCCATACTATATAGTACGTTAAAAACAGTATGCGAGCCAAGTAGTATTTCCGAATTCTTAGTATTTGAAAAGCAGTCCCTGCGTCTGAAATTGCATGCTTCCATACTATATAGTATGTTAAAAACAGTAGGCGAGCTGAGTAGTATATCCGAATTCATAGTATTCGAAAAGCGGTCCCTGCGTCTGAAATCGCATACTTCCATACTATATAATACATTGAAAACAGTATGCAAGCCGAGTAGTATGGACGCTACACTATGCCATGATTTACTACTTTTGTAATAAATTCAAATTCATACTCAACATAGTACATACTCGTAGTAGTAGGCAATTTCCGACACAGTCTCGTTTCTGCTCTGAATTCGTCCATTTATTAGTCTTCGGCCATATTTCAACAATCCAATCAGTTCCCAAAGAACAAAATCATGCACCACTCTACAATCTAAAATCTTTCATTTCAGGACCATTTCAAATGTATATACGTCACAATAGCCCCAAAAAATGACAAACTTAACTTCAATTTTATGGCGACTTTAAAGTATGTATGTGGCCTGTAACTAAACTTGAATATCGAAAGAAGCTGTGAATGAAGTATTTAGTAGATAGCTAACCGTGGTGCATTGACGATCACAAGGTCTCCATGTTTCCCGACTTCAAGCGAGCCATGTGTTTGTGAGCGGTTGAGAGCGTAGGCTGCATTTATAGTGCTTGCGGCCAGAACTTCTGGCATAGACATTTTCATCATCACACAGGCCAAGTGCATCACCATAGGCTAATAAGCAAACACAGACAAAGGAGAGCAGTCAGGTCAAATGTATCAATCTAACTAGTATTCATGTGTTCAGTGTTGTGTCTTGTAATCACCATTGAGCAGCAGTAGGCATTGGGGTTGAAGTCGCTTCCCAGGGCCACTATGACCCCAGCGTCAAGCATATCTCTTGCACGTGGTGGAGTAAGTCTAAAACAGACACAAAACAAAACCTTTAGCAGTTTTCCCACGTTTCCGGGAAAACCTGGACTTTTAGAAGGTTGTTTCTAGTCATAGAAGAATGGTAAAAATGACCAAATGTCCTGGAAATATTTGTTCTTGTCCTGGACTTTTGGTAACACTTTAGTTTAGGTCACATTTCACGGTAGTGACAAACCATTAACTAACACTAATAGCTTAATAAACTACTAATTAGCTGTTTAATAGTTAGTAAGGTAGAAGTTGGGTTTAGGTTTTGGGTAGGATTAGGGATGCAGAATAGGATCATGCTTTATAACTACTAATGAAAAGTCTTAATATCAGGCAAGTAATAAGCCAGTTGTATTTAGCATGAATTGTGACCTAAACTAAAGTGTTACCAGATTATTTTTTTCTTTTCGAGTTTTATTTTTCAGTTTTAAACAACTTATTTTTCTCAGCTGATTCTAAAATTGTATTACTTGTATACAAAGCCCTCAATATTCTTGCCCCACAGGACCTTACAGACTTGCTCTGTCTGCATACCCCCTCTTGATCATTGAGATCTCAATTTACTCACGTGCCTAGAACATGCCTTAAAAAACGAGGTGATCGAGCGTTTGCAGTTGCTGGTCCTAAACTCTGGAACACTCTACCAATTCACATTAGACTTTCCTCCATTTCTCTGTTTAAGTCAGTTTTAAAGACCTATCTATTTTCCCTCTCTTTTCATACTTCTCGATCACAGTTTTATTGCTTTTATTTACTAAATGTTTTTTTTATACTCTGTTTCCTTCTGTCATTAGTACTCCTACAGTGCATCCGCAAAGTATTGATAGCGCTTCACTTTTTACACATTTTTATGTTACAGTCGTATTCCAAAATGGATTAAATTCATTTATTTCCTCAAAATTCTACACACAATACCCCATAATGACAATGTGAAAAAAAGATTTTTTTTAAATTGTTGCAAATTTATTAAAAATAAAAAACCTGAAAAGTCACATGTACATAAGTATTCACAGCCTTTGCCGTGAAGCTCTAAATGGAGCTCAGGTACATTCTGTTTTCACTGATCATTCTTGAGATGTTTCAGCAGCTTAATTGTAGTTCACCTGTGGTAAATTCAGTTGATTGGACATGATATGAAAAGGCATACACCTGTCTATAAATGTCCCAGGGTTAACAGTGCATGTCATAGCACAAACCAAGCATGAAGACAAAGGAATTGTCTGTAGACCTCTTGAGACAGGACTGTCTCGATGCATAAGGCTGGGGAAGGTTACAGTAATAGTTCTGCTGCTCTGAAAGTTCCAATGAGCACAGTGGCCTCCATCATCCGTAAGTGAAAAATGTTTGGAACTACCAGGACTCTTCCTAGAGCTGGCTGGCCATTCAAGCTGAGTGATCGGGGTAAAAGGGCCTTAGTCAGGGAGGTGGTCAATAACCCGATGGTCACTCTGTCTGATCTTCAGCGTTCTTCTGTGGAAAGAGGAGAACCTTACAGAAGGACAACCATCTGGGCAGCAATCCACCAATCAGGCCTGTGTGGTAGAGTGGCCAGACGGAAGACACTCCCCACCTGGAATTTGCCAAAAGGCATCTGAAAGACTCTGAGACCATAAGAAACTAAATTCTCTGGTCTGATGAGACTAAAATTGAACTGTTTGGAGTGAATGCCAGGTGTTACGTTTGGTGAAAACCAGGCAGCGCTCATCACCAGGCTAATCACATCCCTACAGTGAAGCATGGTGGTGGCAGCATCATGCTGTGGGGATGTTTTTCAGCAGCAGGAACTGAAAGACTAGTCAGGATAGAGGGAAAGATGAATGCAGCAATGTACAGAGACATACTGAATGAAAACCTGCTTCAGAGTGCTCTTGACCTCAGACTGGGGTGACGGTTCATCTTCCAGCAGAACAATAACCCAAAGCACACTGCCAAAATATCAATGGAGTTACTTCACAGCAGCTCTGTGAATGTCTTTGAGTGGCCCAGCCAAAGCCTAGACCTAAATCCTATTGAACATCTCTGGAGAGATCTGAAAATGGCTGTACAGCGTCGCTTCCCATCCAAACTGATAGAGCTTGAGAGGTACTGCAAAGAGGAATGGGCAAAAATTCCCAAAGACAGGTGTGCCAAGCTTGTGGCATCATATTCAAAAAGACTTGAGGTTGTAATTGCTGCCAAAGGTGCATGAACAAAGTATTGAGCAAAGGCTGTGAATACTGATGTACATGTGATTTTTTTCAGGTTAATTATTTTTAATAAATTTGCAACAATTTCAAAAATCTTTTCACATTGTCATTATGGGGTATTGTGTGGAGGATGTTGAGGAAATAAATGAATTTAATCCATTTTGGAATAAGGCTGTAACAAAAAATGTGGAAAAAGTGAAGCGCTATGAATACTTCCCAGATGCACTGTATGTACAGCACTTTGGTCAACTTTGGTTGTTTTTAAATGTGCTTCATAAATAAATATTGTTTTGTGTTGTATTTGTAAGCCTAGATATGATGAGCTAGGCCATGGCCTCTGCTGTGCAATTGCAATTGGGTTGTTGATGTGACTTTTTCACTGTCACACATGACAAAAATGAATGTAATTATTATTGTCATCATTTAAAATGTAGTAGATGGTTAAACATTTCTTTGCCTTCCATAAACCTCTTGTTATAAAACTGCTGTGTTATAACATTTGTTGTATTTTTGAGCCAAACCTCAAAACGGTCCAATGGTGTGACTGTCTCAAACACATAAATTAGAGAACACCATTAATTTATTAATAAATAAAATACCAGATTTTACAAGTGTCTGTTTTAGTCAGTGGCAATCATTTCTTTCATCTATATATTTTTAAAAACATAGGAACTTGATACATTTTGCCACTGAAAAGTATGTGCTCTGGTGTGACACTATAATGCTAATTGTTTATATCATCAATTCCACTGAAAACTTTAGCTGAAGGCCCCCATTCAAGATCATGTGACTGAAGCCCATGACGTGCACCTGTTAAGTGTTTGTCTTCCAATTTTTCACATATTTAAAGAGCCCCTATTATGGGTTTTTGAAACTGAGCTTCCATGCAGTGTGTAACACAGCTCTAAGTGAAGTGAATTATCCATCTAAGGACTAAATCTGAAAGTGCACTGTGTTTAAAACTATTTATTCGTCTATAATAGAGTCGACTCATAGTGGTTCGAATGAATCGCCGCTGTAACGAGCCTTTAGCCGTGACATCGATACAGAATTTAAGACACACCCACTTGTTGCATGCACAGACCTGGGAAAATTGAAACCCTCAGCCCCACCCACAAACACTGTAGAAAGAACACTGTAGCAGATCCCGGTTGAATAAAGTCACATAGATGTTGTGCTCTGAAGTGTGAGAGAACGTTAGTGCTATTTTATCTACCCAAAGATGAGGCTGTGATAAGTCAGTGGTTGAAGTTTATTTTTTGCAAAAATACCTCAGCATTATAGCCCCAGGCTTGTGCTGTGTTCCTGTCATTTTTCTGACGAGTGCTTCAGCAATCTACACGCTTACAACAGGGCATTCGTCGGCCGTTTGTTAAAGGAAGGGTGAGAAAAGACTATTGACGTATGGGACTATGTCAGAGTTTGACAGAAACTTATCAGTACACAGTTCATGGTTCAGTTTCTACCTTCATTTCACTAGTGTAAGTAACATAAGAACGATTAAAATGGCTGCCTCCTTGTTTCCTCTAGCTTGCAAAATATGTATTTAATTGTGTTTTGTTACTTGTAACCACGTGTACTGTATCTAGTTAACTATATTCTCATATCACGTCTAAAATCACGGTGAAAACACCGCTTTGTTTACGGATTTAAATACATCTGTGAGCTCGCAATCTACTGCAGTTTGTCATTGCAATGGCCACCATCAGCTGCTCCTACACACGTGCGGTGGTCAAGTTTCAAAATAGTTCAGCTTTTGCCACTGTGTGGATTAATACTGAATGTGTGTCACTGTTTTACTTATGTTAATAGAGCAATATGCTGGTGTTAAACTGCATTGTTTTAATGCACTCCTGCATTGGGCTCACACATACACCCTGCACTTTGACTACTTCGAAATTGTCGATAAGCCATGGTGGGCGTTTCTCTTTGTCTCACGCTGAACGCAGTCGACCAATCACAAGACTGGGACCCCAACTGGGTCATTGGACCAATCGTTGTAGATTAGCATCGTGCTAAGGAGGGGTTTGGGAACAATGAATCGCTGAACGAATCATATGGGAGTCATTGGGATAATTAGGTAAAAATAAATGCATATTATAAGACAATGAAAGTGTTTTTTGACCTTGCATGCATATCAGCCTGTTGGTAGAGACCCCCAGAACCAAAATATGACCCTTTTTTAATGCATAATAGTGGCTCTAACTTTTTTTGGAACCCCTATAAAATTAAGTTTTGTTGTCTATTGGTGTGACATCCGAATTTATTAAAAATGTCTCTCAAGTCCAACAAGTCATGGAGAAAAGCATATATTATTTATAATTTCATATAAAATAAATAGCACTGTATGAAGATAAATGTGGAACAATGAAGATAAATCGCTCTCAGACTATTTGTATATTGTGTTTCTTTACTTTTGCTGTCACGCCATAAGACATATTTAAGCTACAATTCAGTAATGTTATAAAAAACAGTGAAATAATTGCTACTTTCTTTAAAATTTTAGTTTTACAACAACAACAAACAAGTTACTGTCTATTTGTCAACTACCCAATTACTACCCAACTACATTTGGGTTTTGACCCCCTGGAAAATGACTAAAAAGAGTGGGAACCCTGCCTTCAGTGAATAATGCTGCAATTTGATGAGCTTTTACCGTAATATATATGCAGTGGTGGGAAGGAGAACCGCTGATGTTTTCGATTTTGCCATGGCAGCAATTCCATCATCTGTTACTTCCTCTAAATGGCTGATCGCCAAAGCGCCAAGTTCTGCACCAAGCTGTTATATTGAACAACAGAGAGATCATGTAAGAACAACACCAGCTGAATTGTCAAGTAAGTGTGTGTATGTGTGTGTGCAGGTACAGTGTATGCAGAAAGTATTCATAGCACTTCACTTTTTCCACATTTTTTTGTTACAGCCTTATTCCAAATGGATTAAATTCACACAATATCCCAAAATGACAATGTGAATAAAGATTTTTGAAATTGTTGCAAATTTATTAAAAATAATTAACCTGAAAAATCACATGTACATCAGTATTCACAGCCTTTGCTCAATACTTTGTTGATGCACCTTTGGCAGCAATTACAGCCTCAAGTCTTTTTGAATATGATGCCACAAGCTTGGCACATCTGTCTTTGGGAATTTTTGCCCATTCCTCTTTGCAGTACCTCTATCAGGTTGGATGGGAAGCAACTGTGTACAGCCATTTTCAGATCTCAGATGTTCAATAGGATTTAGATCTGGGCTCTGGCTGGGCCACTCAAAGACATTCACAGAGTTGTTGCGAAGCCACTCCATTCATATTTTGAAGGTGTGCTTTGGGTCATTTTCCTGCTGGAAGATTAACCGTCACCCCAGTCTGAGGTCAAGAGCACTCTGAAGCAGGTTTTCATTCAGGATGTCTGTACATTGCTGCATTCATCCTTCCCTCTATCCCAGGGATGTCCACACTCGGTCCTGGAGGGCTGGTGTCCTGCAAAGTTTAGTTCCAACCCCAATCAGACACAGCTGGCCTAGCTAATCAAGCTCTTACCAGGCTTTCTGGAAACATTCTTGCAGGTGTGTTGAAGCAAGTTGGAGCTAAAATCTGCAGGACACCGGCCCTCCAGGACCGAGATTGGACACCCCTGCTCTATCCTGACTAGTCTTTCAGTTCCTGCTGCTGAAAAACATCCCTACAGCATGATGCTGCCATCACCATGCTTCACTGTGGGGATGCTATTAGCCTGGTGATGAGCGGTGCCTGATTTTCTCCAAACGTAACACCTGGCATTCACTACAAAGAGTTCAATTTTAGTCTCATCAGACCAGAGAATTTAGTTTCTTATGGTCTGAGAGTCCTTCAGATGCCTTTTGGCAAATTCCAGGCAGGGAGTAACTTCCGTCTGGCCATTCTACCACACAGGCCTGATTGGTGGATTGCTGCACAGATGGTTGTCCTTCTGTAAGGTTCTCCTCTCTCCACAGAAGAGCGCTGGAGCTCAGACAGAGTGACCATCAGGTTATTGATCACCTCCCTGACTAAGGCCCTTCTCCCCCGATCACTCAGCTTAGATGGCCGGCCAGCTCTAGGAAGAGTCCTGGTGGTTCTAACATCTTCCACTTACGGATGATGGAGACCACTGTGCTCATTGGAACTTTCATTGTAACATGGAAACAATGTGGAAAAAGTGAAGCGCTATGAATACTTTCTGGATGCACTGTATATGTGGTTTACAGCAAGTTGTATAATGATATGGGTATGACCTAGTTGTATTCTATTAAGGTGGTTTACAGGGTCACACCTCATGTCCGAAAAGCTTAAAAATCACACTCAACATCATCTATTGAAATTCAAAATTTGCCTGAGGGTTGGGTTTAGAGGCGGGAGTGAGATTACAGCTATATAAGCGCTTTTTACAGCATTAAATACATTATGTATATGAACTGTCCTTGTAAACCACGTATACAAGTATGTTTGTGTTTATGTGTGCAACAGACTTTGATTATGCATGCATACATGTGCTGAGTTCATAGGATGGAGTTCATCGCCATGAAAGTTGATGTTAAGGCCCATGTCTTTGCCGGCTTGGAGTATGCAACGTGTAGAGGTGAGATCGAACACACCTTTCTCACAAAATACATCAATGTTGTCCACTTGCAGATCACCTGAAGTAGTTAGATGTTTTATTTTGGGCAGCTGCACTGCGACTATGTCCTTAGTGGCTTCTTCCATAGTTTTACCTCTGAG
>NC_079441.1:17309704-17522204 GCF_903798145.1 Danio aesculapii | reverse complement strand
CTCGCACGCACCCGTCAGAATCGGCAGGCTAGCGCAGAAGCTCTATTGAATATACTGGGTAAAATAAATGCTCATATTATAAAGACAGGGCGGGGAAAATGTATTTATTGCAGTGCTTCTTGTACAATCTGAGACCCACTTTATATCGGATATCAACTTAGCCAGTAGAGATCGCTGATTTTTAAAGAAAACAGACCTTAAATGCGCCAATTTTGCATTGGCATACAATTCACCGGAAACGATTAACCCAGGTTACTGGCAAATTAAAAGTCCTATTAGCATGCTTCGGCTTATACCCTATTAGAAGCTGGTTATAGGCTATTTACAGACTCTTGCCACACAACTGTTTTTAAACCCCTTATAATAGTGATATTTGCATAATAGGCCCCCTTTAAGTTGTCCAAATTAACTTAGCAATGCATATTAATCAAGAAAGTAGGTTTTGATATTTTAATAGTAGGAATTGTATGCAAAATCGTCATGGAACATGATCTTTATTTAATATTCTAATTATTTTGGCATTTAAATCTGTAATTTTGACCCATTCAAATTAAATCACTTTTATTGTCACATCATCAGCAGCACGTGTGTTGCTCAATGTACTGCCAAAATATACCATTGCAACCAGGGTGCCAATTATACATTGACGATCGGTGGTGGGGCGTCAACTTTTTCGGTAATGTAAGTTTCAGTTAATTAAATATACGCATTTATTTAAATTATATTTAAACATTAATAAAATGTAATAAATTAATTTTTAGTTTTTCGAGGGATATTTTAGTGTATTTTGACCAACAGTATACTGATTAGTTATTTCAGAGGTTGCTGTGGGTCAAAGTTCAAAGTATGTGTTTAATTTTACTTTACTTTTAGGCTATATGAAGATACAAACACCTATTTTACAAGAGTCCTCTAGATCTGCCAGCTTCAGACTGTTGAATATTTTTTTTCTGAGATTGATTAGCACGATTAAGCATTTACAACGGTATGAACCGTTATAGGAGTGGTCAAATATATTGCATGCATTTTATTTAATAAACTAATAAATATTTTTATTTAAGATACAGATCATATAAAACTATTTCTCCCTATTAAAGAGCTGAGCCCTCATACAACATGTTTTGAGGTCTGTCAGGGGGATCGTGTTATTTAGGGGGGTCAACCCCCCCTGTAATTCGCACCCTGATTGCAACATAAGATTGGTTTTGTGGACCAGGACCACAAATGCATTTCATAGATCGTATGACCACCTTACTGGTAAAAAAAAACCCATCTAAACATTACAAACTATTAACTTTTAACCTATAACACAGCTTAAATTTTGATTCTATTGTGTTTTAGGACTTATTCCTTTTTAGTAAGTGGGGGTTTTTAAATGTCACCAACAGAAAACAACAAAATAGACTACCACAGAGAGATCCCTAGAGTTTCATTAAAACCAAAATAATTCACATTATAACTATCACAAATTAAATAGTCCCAAAAGCATAGTTAATACAAAAACTGTGAAGTTTCATTTTCTATTAGCTCTACGTTATCCTTCTTTGAGGGAGCCTATATTAAAATCTATCCTCGATGCATTTTAAATCTGCTAACAAATCACGAACATTTTTTTACATGCCGAATTCACCTCACAAGAAGTGAAGTGGGAGTATTATCAAGAGTGAACGCGACTTACTGTCCAATCAGCACACTGGCGTTCTCCAGGACAGCCAGAGTCTGCATCTCATCTCTGGTGAGATACTTTTCCCCATTTCTACAAACTAACACTAGCTGTGTTGCATTCTTGACTAAAAGTTTGAAACTGTTTGCAGACATTACTATTACTAGTCTAACTTCGTCGCAGTGTTGCAGAGCAGAGTTTGAAGGCTGAAAGAGCGGGTAAATATTTAGCAAAGTCAAAATTGGCTAACCTGACCGAAGGTCGGACGGTAGCTGAATTACCAATGCTCGATGGAGGAGGAGCTCATGATTCTGCTAAATTATTTGAAGACGTTAACCCAGTTTTCAGTTGATGGTTTAAGTCAAATATTTGACTTTTTTAGTGATCAGTGAGTTTTAGGAATGTTAACCACTGACGAATTTAAAATAACCTTTCCTCCCTCAGTTGCCTTGTTAGCAGTAATTAAACTCGTAATAAAGTAGCACTTCACCACACAAACATGGGACATTTCTTTCAAACATCAAACTCATCTGGTCCGTACAAGTCGTTTTCTCCTTAAATGACGTTATAAATTAAAGCAAAAAATACACTAAAGTATAAGAATGTCCACTTTAAAAGCTTTCCCGCGTATTTTTTGCATAACAAACTTGACTAACCAAATTGACAGGAGTGACATGTCAAATTAACCAAATAATGAACAAACTTGACTAACCAAATTGACAGGAGTGACATGACAAATAATGAACAAACTTGACTAACCTGATTATACAAATTGACAGGAGTGACGAGTCAAATTAACCAAATAATACAATGGATTTAAAATCTTCAGAAAACAGAACTGTATCAGCTATACAGCACACCATTAATACTGTATAATTAAAAACAACTTAGAAGTATCACAATTTAAAAATGGAAAGGCATGGGTGCACTTTAATTCAAAAGTTCATATACTTTTCTTTTTCTTACCTAAAAGAAAACATTTGAGTTTGTTGGTTTTGTAAGGTAACCACATGGGGTAATTACATGAGTAGGTTAGGAATAGTACCGTGTGTTTAAAAGTCCCCTTTAAAATCTTTCCTGTGTAATTTTTGCAAAACAAACTTGACATACCATATTATACAAATTGACAGGAGTGACGAGTCAAATTAACCAAATAATACAATGGATTTAAAATCTTCAGAAAACAGAACTGTATCAGCTATACAGCACACCATTAATACTGTATAATTCAAAACAACTTAGAAGTATCAAAATATAAAAATGGAAAGGCATGGGTGCACTAATTCAAAAGTTCATATACTTTTTCTTGCCTGGAAAAAAAACATTGAGTTAGTTGGTTTTGTAAGGTAACCACATGGGCCTAGGTAAGTTCAGGAGTAGGTTAGGAATAGTACCTAGTTATTTCTGGTTATATGAATTAATCATGGCAGTGTACAAAAATACAAAACAGGACTGTAAAATTGAGAGCTAGCAAGATATTTTACAATGAACTTCAGCATTTGTCAAACATCTTACTGTGACATTATTTCAGAAAAACTGCTATTCAGTGACATTGAAATATGCCAGATTCTGTTCATCTGCAATTAAATGTGCATTAACTACAGTATGTAGCATTAAATATGACGTCAGACTGAGTTAGCTACAATGCAAAATCTAGTTTACCTATAGTCTGTATTTTTCTTTTGAGTACATATGATTTGTTTTTGTATTATGTAAATATGGTCAATTATGTTTTCATGGTTGGGGTTATATGATCTTTTATATACAATATTCAAAATTTGAAGTGAATCAAAACTAGGGCTGGCCAATATGGCAAAAATGCAATCTTGATTAGTTTTCATATTGAACAATAATGATATACATTTCGATACAAGTTGTTAATGCTTCCAAATTTAAAACAGTATCCCAACAATGACTGACGCCACAAAAATTAGAGGGTAAATTAAATCGCATAACCTATTTTTGGCGGCCATAAATTCGATACATCTCTAACATCAACGCATTTCTAGATTCCCATTGTTGTATTTCCTGCTGTGTGATTAGGTCTTGGATCAATATAGAGTAAAACAGTCCAGAACTTATTGTTATTGACAAATTTTATTGCGATTTGATAGAATATCGTTAAACGGCCCAGCCTTAATCAAAACTTTATCAAAGTTGTCCTTAAGCTATTAAAAAAAACACCAATTATTTTCACACATTTGACCACTTCAAATGTTGATTACTGTATATATTATTAAAATTCAGACAAAGAAATGACAACAAAACATTTACAAACTGCACAATTTATTTGTCATTGTGCAACCAATAACTTTTACAGTGTAAAAAAGCGAACAATTTCACAAATAAAGGGGACACAGCCTCACATAAAATTGAGACAAACTGTAAATTAACCAACAAATCCTCCAATCTTGTTAGAAAAAGAAACCAACACACTCTTCATTCTCTCATCTCTCCATCTTCTTCCTCTTCTTCTACTCCTCTAATGTACAAAACATTATTACACCTGCAAAGAAGAAAAGATTCATGATATAATATAAAATGTACATTATCAGTTATTCCCATGTCAGAGTTTCTGCGTCCAATAGCTTACCTGATGAGCACCTCACCAAGATGACCAGCTAACGCTCCATCTACATACTCTTCTGTGTTGGCCAACTACAAATATCAGAGAGAGAGAGACAGTTTAGGGGTTTATTGTCGCCTAAATGGATCTATGATTATCACGTCACCTCATACTTCAGTTTCTCATCAAATCTTGGCCAACAAAATGCTCTGAATTATCTGAAATGCCCCGCCCCCTTCAAGACGCCTTTCATTTGACATGCTTGAGCTTAACCAGTCTCACTGGCAGAGCTGTGATAAAAACAAAATGCTATTGGTTGTTTTTTTTTTAAAGGGGAGGGGCTATTGTTTCATTCTTGTCAGTTGAGGTTACGTCAAACATTGAATAAAAAAAATGCACATTTCAAAGCACATTTCAAGGACTCTCCAGATAAAAATGGTTGACTGCTAACATTTTAAATTGAGCATTGCAAAAGTATCAAGTTGAGCTTTATTGTCATTCCACTACGTCTGTAGACATATAGTGGAACGAAATATTGCCTTGCAGGACCACAGTGCTACATAAAGAAACGATCATAAGTATAAACACATGTATGTAAGAGCGATTTTTAACCTATACATAACTAACATAGTGAAGAGGTAATCTAACTATACATATACTAGTAACAGTTAATCTATAAACAACCTTTGACAGATAAAAAAAAATCTGATATTGTAATATTTTATTTGTCTGCAATAAATATTGCGATATGAATACATTTTCACAAGATAGTTTGAATAGCACTGTTTGACATTTTTCTGGAGTCTAACCAGTATTCAGGTACAGAAATTAAATAAATCACAATGCAAAAATGCTTTTCTTACATTGCCTTGTCTCGCTTCTAGTCCAAATATCTGAAAATTATTAAATCAAGTAAAAATATTGTTTTGTTTTCAAATTAAATAAGACATAAGTCAAAATTAAGAGTCATTAAACAAGTAAAATTATCTGTCAGTGGGGGGAGTGAGATGATATAGTTATGATAAGTTGTTTTTGCTTTGAAAATGTAGATATTTGAACTAGAAACAAGACAAAAATTCTAAGTGAGAACTTTTTGGGGGCATTCATTGTATAAATACAATTGTGTAGCTCCTGGTCAATTATAATTCACAATCAAAATTACATATCATGCAATGTGACTATTGCAGACAGTGTTCCCATATTGGGCGGTTTCCCACCCAAGTGGGCAGTTTTGAATTTGATTGTGCAGGTGAATAATGGCATTGGCGGGTTGACAAAATTTGGGCGGTTTTGAAATGTAAAATTTTATATGCAACTTATTTAACAAAGCATAGCTTTGTGTTCCTACTCCATTCACTTAGTAGTGGCCAATGCATAGCTCAAAGCGGGTGGGGTGGAGGTGAAGGAAAGAGGAGGTGAAGGAAAGTTGTATTAAAATCTGGCTTCCCAAACAAATCTTACTCCACGTGCACGGGCATCACGCAGCGTCTGCAGTTAAACTCACAGCGGTTTATCATGACACTTTTATCCATCTTTTTTTTTTTTTTTGCAGTTGACAGCAATAACAAACATAGAAGTGTTGTCTTCTTTTTCAAAAGTAAAACATACTCTAATATCTGTAGTCTACACAATATTAAGTGCAGTGTGTGGGTGAGAGGGCGCAGGGTTTTGATGTGATCCGGTTATGTTGGGGCTCTGCGACTGCTGGTGTAGGTTGCTGTATGGTTAACAATTATGACAGTTTAAGTAACTAGGTTATTTTCCAGTTAAATTAAAAACTATATTAATCTAATATTTCGGGAGTTTTTGTGCGTTTGGGACAGCTTTTGGGTTGTAAAATCTCAGCTAAATCTGGCACTGATTGCGGTTGTACACAGTGATATCGATTCTAAAACTATATATTGTGCAGCCCTAAGACAGACTCTACAAGTACTTTTAAACAAGACAGGACAATATTATGCAATATATCGCGTACAACATGTATTTTAAGGTTGAAGGAAACAAGTAGTCCGACATGGAACATATGTTCACGAAGAGCTGGGAATTCTCCAAATTGCCTAATATTTTGAGGTTTATATGTTCAATGATGGTGTGTATATGGCAGATGTCCATGCTAGAGCCTAGTGTGGCCAATACAAACATACCTGCATGTTCATGTACCCATCCACTGACACCAGGTACCCTTTGTACTCCATGCCCCACTTCAGCTTCACCATCACAGGCTTTCCTGTCAGACCGTTTAGAAAGGGCTTTGGGTTCAGCGGCAAACTCTGAGAGAAAAGATCAGTGTTACACAATTAACATCATTTTGAATCAATCCTTATTTTCAAACAATTCCAACAGTGTTTTATATATAAAAAAAAAAAACACTATTGTTCCTGATGAAGTAAAACGCTACTAATGTTGATCATTTTATTCTCAAGAGAGTGAAAATCTTAGAAGAAACTTCAGGTTAACCCTCTGGTGATGTTCAGTCATGTTTGACCAAAAAGAAAAAAGATTTACATTTTGGGGTTTTAGAATTTATTTTACTTCATCGGAATGGTATAACTTTTAGTTTTGACACTTGCCATGTGAACTTACATGTGGAAAATAAACAAATAATAAAAACAAAACAAGCAGAAACAATTGATTTGAAAAAAATTACGCTTGATATTGCTTCAAACTAAATCTTAATAAAAAGTTTTTCTTTAACCCTTTGATGCACTACATGAGTCTAAAGTGACCCATTTAAGGTTATTTTTTCTATATCTATTTTATAGCTTGTGCATCAAAGGGTTAACTAACCTGAAATTTAAAACAAATTTGAATGATTTTCTTTTAGTTATGGTGTAAACCAGGTTTTGGAAAATGCATAATTCATACTAAATTTGAAAGCAGTTCAAGCACAAACTTAGCTTTGTTTATCATCAACAATAAACTGACACATGTTCTTAAGAAAAAATTAGAGGAATAGTTTACAAACAACCAATATTTCTATGACATTACTCTTTGGCTCCACATATTTTAACAGAAGAAATGCTGGTTACCTGTAGCCATTGGCTTATATAGTAGTAGGAAAAAATATATATCTATAGAAGTAAAAGGCTAGCAATTACCAACATTCTTCAAAATATCTTCATTTGTGTCCAACAGAAGAACTAAATTAAATAGATTTGGAACAAGTTGAGTGAGTAAATAATGACACTTTTTTTGGATGAAATATATTCAGATCTGTACAAAAAAGTAGTTATAAATCATTTACAAATCGATTTAGACAAATTTCATAAATATATATGACTTTAATAAAAAATTGTTAATTTAAAATAAAGCATATTCAATGTTTTTGGTTTCCACCAGAATTAGCAGCAAGCCAGCATCAGGAATAGCAGAAACTCCTTTAACGTTAATTTTAAACTCTAGTTTTCCCACACAGATAACCTTTAATCGCATTTTGAGAGGCAGTCGACTAGGTTGTAAGAGAACAAGAAAGGACATTTATCAGAAAGCCTCAACATTTCTAATACAACATTGAAAATGACTGAAAACAACGTCCAGTCTGCGTTCCTGATGCTAACACGTAGCTGCATTATTAGCTTATTTATGAATGAAAACGTCTACGCTCTTTCACCAAACTAAAGATTTTGATCAAAATAAGAGAGATAACGTTGAACTCACCATGGCTGAATTACTAAAGTAGTTTTTTCAGACACAAAAATTGTTTATTTGAATAGTATACGCTACAGCAGCACACTCGCACGCCTTGCCGCCGAAAGAGGGAAGGACTACGAGCGCACTTTGACCGAACGGCGGGAGAGAAGAGCGGCTCTGCCCGCAGCGCCACTCGCTGGACCGGCGGGGAATAGATCCGTGAATCCTCACTCAGTTTCTCCAAGTAGGTATCGCTGCAGCCCGGGGACAAGCACGGAGGGATTTTACTGCAAGTAGGCTGGGTGATCTCCAAGTGGGACTTACGCCGCAAGTTGGCTGGGTTACTGTAGGTGTAGTATACATGAATAAAACACAACAGTTTACTGTGAGGTTGGGTTTAGGGTTGGGGTAGGTGTAGACATTCATAAAAGACAATAGGTTGGACTATGTGTCTTAAAAACACATTAATAAATGAAAACTCCAGGTTTGTACAGCCCACGAAGAGCTCAAGTCCCACCCACTTGGAGCTATCTCCGACCTCCTTTATACCCTTTTCAGTTGAGCTGGAGTGGAGGTCCGACATTAAAGGCATAGTTCACTCAAAAATGAAAACGCACTCACTATTTACTCACCCTCAAGGGGTTCCAAACCATTATGAGATTCTTTTTTTCTGTTAAACACACACACAAAAAAAGATATTTTGAAGTATGCTAAAACTGGCATTGTTGTTTAGAAAATGTTGGAAACTGTTAACCATTGGCTTCTATAGCATTTGTTTTTTATCATAATATAGAAGTCAATGGTTACCAGTTTCCAAACATCTTCTTTTGTGTAAGTAAATGATGACAGACTTTTCATTTCATGACTATCCCCTTTAAAAAACTAATAAATTAATATAAATTTATTATAATAAATATTATTTTATATTTATTTGACTATTTTAACAACTCCCAAAACAGCAGCAGTGGATCATTTTATCATTTAATTCACAGTGCATTTAACAAAAACGGAAACTTGCAATCATTTACAGTCTTTAGGATTTATGCTTGAAAGCACAACACGTCTTAATTCTCTTTTATTTGGTACAGTAATTTATCATTGCAAAACTATTGACCCTCAATTACATAAAAAAAATGCAAATATCCCACATTTATCAATCATTTATCCGAAGACTTGCCCAGTTGGTTTTTGCATTTCATTACCATCTATTCAAAAGAGGTCATATTTAAAATGTCATCGAAAGTGACGGACAGGGATGGACAAGATAGCCACCAGAGAGGGTGTATATAGATTATATAGAAGATAGATATAAACTTGTACATTTTTTTTCAGGTAGTAGATTCATGTTGAATTGCTCTAAACTTCAGCGATGTGTTTGTGAATGAATCAAAGCTTTAGAAAAGCCGCCTGAAAGCCCACAGTAGCGGATTAGAGCGGAAATCTTTTGCAGATCCGCATTCCAGACATTTATTTTTTCAATATTTCAGAAAGTGACCGGCCTTTCATCCTTTACAACCTTCCTGTTGACCAGTCCTTAAAACGCCTTTCTGCTTTCATCAAATAAATGTACAATCTTTTCTTTTCCTGTCAGCTGATTTCACATGATTCAGATTTCAAAATATCCTCTAATACTTTCATTTCATAGACAGAAAGAAAATGATCATATTTGGAACCAGTCCTAATGAGTTCAAACAGGAATGATCAAAGAATGGTCAGAAAAGAAAAATATTATTTGATAAACTAAATTATATATAGTTAATTATATATAAATTATACATACATAGATACTTGTAATTTAGTTGATCAAATTATATTTTCTTTTCTGAACATTCTTATATGGTGTGTGTGTGTGTGTGTGTGTGTGTGTGTGTGTGTGTGTGTGTGTGTGTGTGTGTGTGTGTGTGTGTGCTAGTTTGTGTGGTTTACAGAGACACACATTTGTATAATGACATGGGTATGATCTACTACAATGTTGACATGGTTTAAGAGGACATGCACAGTGTCCTTGTAATTCAAAATGCTTAAAAAATAGAGAGTCGTCATTATCCACCAAAAGGAACGTGTGTGTGTAAAATGACAGATTTTTACTTGCATAAATAAGAAAATATAGGCTACTTAATGAATAAAATGAATACAGATATTCATGGTCATTTGTGATACATCATGGAGTATCTGAGACAAAGTTCTATTTTTGCAGAATAATTACAAATAAAATTAGCAAAATAAATGTCAGAATTGCTTTAAATGTGGGTTAGAAAGGTTTAACAGTAACACTTTACAGTAAGATTGCATTTCTTATTAGTTAAGTCTATTAATAACAGATAAAACATTTAACAGGATGAATCAATTCCTAAATATATTTTTCCATTGTTCATTTATTAACTAATGTCAACAAATGGACCGATAAAGTGCTAGTGTAGATGGACTAATAAATTATAACTGTAATTGATAATACATCTCTGTAAATAAATAACTCAGGACAATGTTCATCTGATTTTAAAAGACCACCTACATGCCTTAAATGGATAGTTCATCCAAAAATGACAGTTTACTCACTATTTACTTGTGTGGTTCCAAACCTTTATGAGTTTCTTTCTTCTGTTAAACATAAACTGTAGGCCTGTTTTAAAGAAAACTGAAAATCTGTAGCACTGTAAAAAAATTATGTCAAAAACTCTCGACAAGAAAAGTTTTATGTTGAATAAGTTAATAACACAGTGGCTCAGTGGTTAGCACTGTCACCTCACAGCAAGAAGGTTACTAGTTCGAGTCCCGGCTGGGTCAGTTGGCATTTCTGTGTGGAGTTTGCATGTCCTCCCCGTGTTGGCGTGGGTTTCCTGTCCAGTTTCCCCCACAGTCCAAAGACATGCGCCATAGGTGAATTGAATAAACTAAATTGGCCGCAATGTATGAGTGTGTATGGATGTTTCCCAATACTATGTTGCAGCTGGACGGGCATCTGCTGTGCAAAACATATGCTGGATAAGTTGGCGGTTCATTCCGCTGTGGCGACCCCTGATGAATAAAGGGACTAAGCCAAAGGAAAATGAATTAATTAATCAGGTTTCAAGTGCATTTTTTTAAGTTATGCAAAGTTTAACTTAATATGTTTTGTCAGTTTGACTGATGTAAGTTGAGTTGACTAGAAAAGGTAATTTAATTCAACTAAAAAACATTTAATCATGACTTTCAGCTTTTGGTAAACTATCCAGCGTGACCAAACTCAGCTTGAATACATGCCTACTATTTCTCACTTTTATTACTTACTTTTAAACTTTTTATGAGCTCAAAATCTAAAACCAACACCATTTGAAGGAATACTTTTGAATAAATAGGTTCAAATACTTATAATTTCCATCTAATCCGTCATTGTCAGGTTGGGAGAGAGACAAAACTCATTTTTAGACAGCTCTGCGAAAGCGACAGCACATCCTACAAGATGTGACGTTGAATGACTCAGGCCAAGAATGCTCCATTAACCGGAGGAGGGGAAAACATGCAGGAAAGGGGGCGTGGCCTGCGCTTTTCAAAGCTCCTGTCACTCACACGCGCTCCAGATTCCAGCTCAGGTGTTCAGAGCCGCGCGCGCGCTTACAGCAAAAACACGCGCACTGCTCACTTCTACACAAGCGGACAGCTGTCATCGGCAACACGCAGACGATTATTTGAGATTACACACACAAACACCAATGGCGCTGTCGTGCGAGGCTTCTGAACTTCTTCAGGTGAATAGTTTGTTTGTCATGGGGGCAGATCGCCTCAGCTCAGCGTTTGCGCACCTGGCCAACCCACGCCAATGAAGTCGTGCTCCTACATGCAGTCTGAAGGGGTCTGGAGCGGAGTCAGGTTCCCGTGTTTATTGTGGATTAAAGCACTTTTGCTGTTTGATACTCGTAATTTGTGGATTTGTGTGTGTGTTGTTCTCCTGGATTGATGAGCACTATGGAGCTGACGGGGAGATGTGTGTTATTGGCAGCGCTGGTGATGAGCGTTCCTCACCACGCGCGTTCAGGTCAGTGTTTTTACTCTGTTTAATCTATTGTGGTCAAGCTGTTTTATTTATGTTCACACATATAAATTTATATTATGAAGGTAAAATTTTAAAAGTATTATTTGCAAATTCCAAATAGGGAAATAATAGGCCTATTAGGAGCCAATGACTATCAAAGTAGGCTACAACATTGTTCAAAGTTAATTAAATAGTGCTAATGTTTGATTTGAAGTCATACTTTTTAAAGTCATTTTTTAATCAGACTGAATATTCAAACTATAGTGGTAAACAATATAGAGGCCTTCCCCAGATATAAGTGTGTTTATCAGCCTTTTAGTTATAGTTACAAATATATTGTGTTGTACTCATAACAGTACGTCATCATATTTAATATTTATTAGCCTATTTAAGTTCTGCTTTACTATTTTATTGAACGCGAAAGTCCCAGTATGCGAATATTAAACCAACTTTACCACAATGTTTACTTCACTGTTCACCCGCACGTGCGATCAAAACACACTGGCTGGTTTTCAGCTAAACCGAGACGCGTGCTGTACTCAACTGAGTGATTGAAACTGATTGAAAGAGATGTGGTTGATTTTGAATATGCAAAACAAAAGCAAACTTTGCATGTGATGTTGATGGATCCAGCTTATTTGCGTACATTGCGCATTTGTTGATCAATAATGCACGTTAAAGGTGTGTGAGTTATAATTTTATAAAAAAAAAACATTAAATGTGATGACCACTTGTAAATACTAATTGTGGGTTTAAGTAAAATGTTGATATTGGTGTTGTTCTGTGTGTCTTTTTTTTAATTATAAAAATACTGTAATTTAAAATTATTTATTTTTCCAGAAAATGACGTTTGTTTATAATAACAAATGTTTTAGTTATGTACTCTACCAGTCAAAAGTTTGTGGTCAGTAGGATTTTTAAATGTTTTAAAATAAGCTTATCCTGTTCACTAAGGCTGCATTTATTTAATCAAAAGTACTGTACAAATTGTAAAGTTGTGAAATGTTAATGCACTAAAGTAACTGTTCAAAAGTAGTTTATCATTTAATTTAATCATTTATTCCAGTCATTTTAAAGATGAATTTTCAGCTTAATTACTTCAGTCTTCAGTCACATGATCCTTCAGAAATCACTCTAATATTTATTATTATTGTTATTATTATTAATATTATTATTATCAATGGTAATAGTAATAAAAGCAATAATGACTGGAATAATCATTTCATTTGAAATATGTACAATAAGAAAGCAGTTATTCATTTTATTTATTTTTACTTTGTGCTATTTTTCTTTCTATAATTTAACAAATAAAAAATTTAAATAAAAAAATTTGAGTTCTACAGATAGTTCGTACACCTGACACAATAATGTACGTAAATTGTATATCACTTAAGGTCACATATTAGGATTCAAATGTACTTGAAATGTTGTTTGATTGTACTCAATTGAGTGTTCACAATAAACATAAAATAAAATAAAAAAGAAAGCAGTTATTCAAAATTGGAATAAATATTTAAAAATGTAAGATTTTTTTTACATTTAATAAATGCCTCGTTAATGAACAGAATAATTTTCTTTAAAAAAAAAAAAACCTTAGAAAAAAAAAAAACCTGACCCCAAACATTTGACCAGTAGTGTAATGTTTGAGTTATTCTATTAAATATTGATTTCTTACCTCTTCTAAATTTAATGTCAAAAAATGATATAACGTGTATATAAACATGACACTTTTTATGTAATTTTATGCAAAAAGAGTTCACAATTGGGAAGAAATGCCATCAGTAGTTTGCAAAAAAGAAAAAACAAGTGACAATTTTTAAATAAAAATTTTAATAATAATAATAATTAAAAAAAAAAAAAAAAATTTCAAGTGGTTTCTAATTACAATATTCACGTATCTATACGTCCCATTCAAAATTTGTGCATCATTGACATTCTAATAAATGTAGTTTGTCTCCACTTGTTCATTCAAAATTCTGCTTCATGACATTCATACAAGATGTCTAACACTGTATATATGCTGTTTATGCTAATGAGGGAAAGATTGTCACTGATGGGCGGGAGCGGGACTTTCCCCCTCTAATAACATATACAAAGGGAGAATATCAATCAAAGTTTTTCAACAGACTCACTTTATCAAGTGTGACTATAAAAAATTGAATGAATGAATATTTGCTATTAGAAGCTGGCTATATTCACATATATTGGCCACACAGCTGTATTTAAACCCCTTATAAAAGTGATTTTTGCATAATAGGTTCCCTTTTAAGATCAGTTTGTGTAATTCACTGTGTATTTGAATCTATCATAGGATGTGTGAACCGAGTGTGTAATCCACGCATGGGAAATCTGGCTGTCGGACGTTCCGTACACACAGTTTCTCAGTGTGGCTCCAGCTCTCCAGAACAATTCTGCATGTACAGATCGGACAGTTGTGTGCTGGATTGTGGGATATGTGATGCTTCAGTAGCTCAGTATGCACATTCCCCCTCCTCCATGACTGACTCGCCCTTCAAGCAGCCACTGACCTGGTGGCAGTCGGCGCAGGGCACTGCCATAGAGACTCTACAGCTGGATCTGGAGGTGGAGTTTTACTTCACCCACCTCATTATCATATTCATGTCACCACGCCCTGCTGCCATGGCAATCGATCGCTCGCAGGACTTTGGCCAGACGTGGAGCTCTCTGATGCTGTTTTCCCATAACTGCAGTGAAGTGTCCAGCTTGGAGGATGGACAGCGATGCACAGCGAAATACTCCTCTGCCGAGCCATGCACAAATGGAGAGGTGAGGCTGTGATGACGAAATGTGTTTGTCACATGCAAAATTTTGTCATTTTTTCCATGAGCAATATTCAAGTGAAAATATAATATCGTGGTGTCAGTTTCTATAGATCACATCCTTGCTCTTAATATAATGTCTGCTAGTTAAAGGTGCAGTATGTAAGTTTGACACCCAGTGGTTGAACTAGGTATTGCACAGCTGGTTTAAAACGAATGCAAGTGCAGGTTGCCAGATTGATGACACCAACAGCAGTGTGCCTAACTGTGGAGCCTAAAGGCTGATTTAAGTCGTGTTTTAAATCAAAGCCACGGCACACGATATAAGGTATATTTTCCATATTAAAGCACATCTTGTCCTAACCAACACCTGAAATTTATATATTAGAAACGGCTTCTGTCACCTCAGGTACACCTCATGTGCTTTATTCAGTGTTAAATGCTAATAATGTGAGTTTGAATGCCATTTCACAAGATGTTTATTGCAGCAGCAGATAGTTCACCTCAGATTTAAAAAATAAAATAAACCATTTGAAATCGAACTTCAGTGAAGGCCAACACATATCAGCAATTGAGCATCTACATTTAATAATGTTAAAGAGGATTGATATGTATTAATTAGATTATAAACCTTACCATTTCAGTTGGAGTGCAGTAAGTGCACTATTCTGTGCTTCTGAATGTTTTTAAATTTCTGTCATGTTTCATCTGGTGCAAACAGCCAAATTGCTTATCACTGCAAATCTCATCACGTAACATGTTTTTACAAGGGGTTACAATGTAACCTGCTTACCTAGTGTTTGCGTTGTAATATTTATATTATTCGATAATTAATAACCACCTCATGTGGAACTCTGAATCTCTACTCTGAGTCTGCTACTGTCCACAGGAGGTTGCATTTCAGTCATGGACACATACTTTGAAAGCCTTCATGGCTTAATGAATTAAATACGCGGCTTTCCATCAAGGCAACCCGGGGTGCTGAAATATAATTGGCTAAACTGCCAGTGGGTGGGTTAAAGAAACCAAAACAAAGACAGCAGATCCTGCACGTAACGCACATTTTTAAAGCAGAAAATCTGACTTCAGCATTGTTTTTCAGACAAACAAGAATCTTCACTTTGCGTTTTTCTTAAATATCTGCAAACATATTATGGTGGTTTTATTCTTCAGAAGATTCAAAAACTTACATACAGCACCTTTTAACTAAAACGGTAATAAAAATACCTTAATTAAAAGTAAAAAACTAAAAATATAAATAAAAACTATGTAGATTTAAGGGCTGCACAATACTGGAAAAATATGCAATGCTGTTGTTGTGTGTTGCAATAACTGTACTTCTTACGATATAACTTGCAAAGCGCTATTTTATCAGCAATTAAAAACCAACATTTATGTAACGATCATACTAAAATAAACAAGTATATGTACTTTCTGAGCTAATTAATTAAAACAAAAAGGTAACTATTTAAAGGAGTGTTTATTAGACTGTCATGAGTGCTTTATAATCATGACATAACATAAATTGTGAAAGAGATATTGTGCATGCTTCTGCAACTTTTATTAAGTGTCATTTGCTCAGTTATGACATTTTAAATGCATACATTACATTATTTGTTATAACAGCTTGACTTAAATGCATCACAACCTGTCTTCATCTTTGTCATGACAATCAGAAAAAATTCATGACACAATTAAAATGCCTCATGACAATCATGCTTATGACAGATTTATGACAAATGTTATTGTCATGGTAATGTTATTATGACAACAAAACTTGTCAGAAATCTGTCATAAACATGATTGTCATGAGGCATTATAATTGTGTTATGAATATTTTATTGATCATGTTTTCAGTGGAACAAACTTTATTTGTTATTAAAATGTCTCATTAAAAGTATCATTACTCTGTCAAAACATTTGTTTAACAGCGTCAATAATGTTTACTGACATTTTAATAAAAAATTCAGCTTGTACTACAGTAGATGTAGTCATATGAATTAAACTTTTATGAATCTGTCATGTTTATGACCGATTTATGACAAGTGTGTTGTCTTGGTAGTTGTCATGACAGATAAAAACAGAATGTGATGTATTTATGTTACAATGACATCTTTGCATTTAAGATGTCATAACTGTGCGAATGTTAACAACTGTGTTTATAAGCATGCATAAAATCTCATTCAAGTTTATGATGTGTCATATCACGATTATGAAGGTTTAATAGTTTAATATAAAATAATATCAGTAATGGTTATGAACACTACTTCAAGTAAAGTGTTACCCAAAAATCTATGTCAAGGTGCAAACATTTAAAACATTATAAATGACGGAAAACTAAGCTGGAAATTCGGATTATTTTTGGCTGTTGTCATTGTCCTCTCTTGTCTCTTAGTATTAGTGTTTATTTTCAGCTTTAGGTTCACCTAACAGCACCTACTGGAGAGACGGGGATAAAAATTGTAAAGGCCCCATCCGATTGGTCAGACTTGGATAAACAACCTATGCATGCAGCACACGAACACTTGGCACATACAACTACATTTATTGCACTTCTCTGCGATATGGATATTGCATTTACACTAATATCATGATAGCAATAAATTTCGATATATTGTGCAGTCCTAATAAACACATAAAAAATGTACATAACATAACACAAACCCACAAGAAAATGACTGAAACTTGATATAAAAATCCAACTTTAAACAGATTCTTAAAATAAATGAGGTAATATAAATCTTAATAAAATGAAATAGAAAACAATTCGTGTTTTTCATTTATATTTTGTGTGTGTGAGCAGGTGATTTACCGTGCTCTGTCACCTTATGAGAGGCTGGATCCATACAGCACTGATGCCCGCTCACTACTGGGCGTCACTAACATCCGGATTCGTCTGCTTCAGCCGCACTCCTGCCCCTGTCCATTTGCTGACGCTAATGCAGCAATTCCCCGATATGCCATCTCTGACCTCATTTTAAAGGGAGGCTGCCTGTGCCATGGACATGCAGACCAGTGTGTGCCCACTGGAGGCAAACACAACTCAAAAACATCTGGAAAACACGTGGTAAGTGCGTTGTGATTTAGGGTTTTACATACTGGCATACTGTGAGCTGACATAGGTGTGTGTGTGTGTGTTTGTTTGTTTGTTTGCTTGTTTAAAACATCTAGTCGTTATTTTTACAAATGTATCATATTATCGTATTAACGTCTTAAGGTTGCCAAACAAACATTATCCTGTTGCACTACTACGCTTGATTTTGGTTTGGTTTGATTGTTAAATGAGAATCTGAAATTTTTTACGGCATACTTCTAAAAATAAATATAATTTAATATTCACAAATGTTTTATTTTGATTATGTTTTAATTAATTGATCTTACACTTCATATTTTCAGATTTTTCATAGTGTATGTACTATGTATGTACTGTATTAATTCTGGTACTTTTACCATAAACCGACATATCAGCCATTTGGTAGAGGTTGATATTTTAGAAATTATGGCATGCGTTAAAAATGCATTGAGTTTGTTAACTAGCGACATTAGGAGTTAAGAAATGCAATACAAAAGTCCAAAACAGTTAATCGGTTAAAAACTATTTTTTCATGTTAAAGTGAACTTGTTTGTTTATAGTATATATTAATATTATTTAAATGACCATTTATTTTTATTATGTAATATTCATGTATTATTTTTTGTTTAATGTAATTGAATGTTAAAAATAACCTTTTTTAGTTTTTTTACTTCATTTGACCTATATATTTAGTTATATCAGCTTTATTTGAACTAATCGATTATTGTTTATGTTTAACAATATTTAATGTGTAGAGTTGCTGAAGTTTGCCCTGTGCGCTTGCGGTTTTTGAAGAAACTTCTTTGGTGCGTCAATCTTATCAATGCTATTATTCAAAAAGGTAATGATTCGCACTCATTAAGTAATTGCTTCGTACTGTTTTTCTTTTTTCTTTTTACATTCTTCGGGTGATTTAAAAAACACAAACATTTCGGCATAATGCCTTCTTCACTGAGAAAGGCATTATGGCGAAACAGGAAGGCATTATGCCGAAACGTTTGTGTTTTTTGTAAATCACCCGAAGAATGTAAAAAGAAAAAAGAAAAACAGTACGAAGCAATTACTTAATGAGTGCGAATCATTAACTTTTTGAATAATAACAATATTTAATAAAAAAACATTGGGACCCTACTGTCAAAAAAAGAAAATTTATTTATTTATTTATTTTTTTATATTTGACAAAATGTTCCACAAACATAATAAAATCAGGGGATCATGTAAATAATGAGGGATCTTTATACATTCATTTTCCTTCCCCTTAGTCTCTATTTCACAGGTCGTCACAGCGGAATGAACCGCCAACTTAACTAGCATACGTTTTACACAGTGGATGCCCTTCCAACTGCAACTCAGTACTGGGAAACACTCATACACACTCATTCACACACATACACTACGATCACTATATTTTATTCAATTCACCAATAGCGCATGTCTTTAGACAATGGGGGAAACCGGAGCACCCGGAGGAAACCCATGCGAACACGGGGAGAACATGCAAACTCTTTACAGAAATGCCAACTTTCGTAGGTGGGACTCGAACCAACGACCTTCTTGCTGTGAGGTGACGGTGCCGTCCACTGAGTCACCATGTCGCTCCTAATGAGGAATCTTGCAGGCCAATAAAAAGAACAATAGCAATGTTACAAAACAAAACTGACCAACAACTTTGCATTATGTACAGTTACCCACATTCCCAGAAAGCATGTTTCCCGTATGATTACATAAACAGCCTCCAGTTTCTCTCATTCTCTTTGGCCCTCTCACTCTCGCCGTCTTTGTTTCAGATTATATAAGCCATGTTTTTGCTGTTCATTTGGCTCCATCTCTGCGGAGAGATAAAACTGAGATATCAGCTGAAGGATAAAAAGACAAAGTGAGACAGGAAAACAGCGGAGGGAGGAATGGTGATAAGCGCCAGATGAAAACGAGGGTCTGCGTTACTTGCCCTTTTTCCTAATTGAGTTGTTGTTTGCATGCTGTGATCAGACAATAAAAGCAATTAGTCTCACTCGCTCAAACACGCACACACACATATACACACATCGCCATGCCACTCTTATCAAAGGTCAGACCGTTTGATCTGGCAGAGCAGACAAAACACACACCCCGTGCCAATCGACATACACGCTACTCACTTCCCACCCAGACTTGCTGAAAGAAACAGTCTAGTAGTTCAAAATTGTTTTAGTTGTTTTAATCACAGGATCTTATGGCTCGTTTCCACTGACTGGTACAGTACGGTACGGGTCACCTGTATCAGGCTTGTGTTTCCACTACCAAGGGTACCCTTTTGGTGGGCGTGGTGTATGACAAAGTTTCAGGCGACGTCATTTTCGCTCAAAAATGTGTACAGTAAAGCTGTACGGGTCGCTTGCATATCATATGAGAAGCTCTTCTCACAAAACAGATGCTTTATACACACAAATACTTCTGTATAAAAGTTTATTACTAACTTTTCTATGAACAGTATTTGATTATAACTGCAGATCAATGACGACAGCCTACTGTAACGTCTGTAATTACATTAAATCAATAAAAAAATAAATGCAACATATATGAACGCATACAGACCCTTACAGTCTCTGATATGTTATCAATTACAGGAAAAACTACACACAGCAGACATTTTCGTCCTTATTTAGGTTAAAAAACAACACAAAATATAGCCCACAGTCAGTGCAAACCTCTCATCTGTGTCTTTAATCTTCAGCAGCACATGTAGCCTCTGTTACAGAATAATTCCATCATTCTGAGTTTATAATATTCCAAAAGGTGATAATATTAGTTAAACATGGCAGTTTGTTCACGTTTGCTGAAAAAATAATGTGCTCCTTTTTTTCCGGCTTCTTCTTTGACCTTTTGTGGGTCACTCTCGCGCTTGTCAGTTTCTGGCAGGATCGTGTTTCAAAAGCACAACAATAATCAAGCGTAAATCCACCAGAAGCTGCTGTTGACTGACTGACAGAATGATTGTCCCCTACCCACCCCCTTTCCTAAACCCAACTGATAGTGTTTTAAAAAGTACCAATTGACCAGCATCTACCCACTTTACTAAACCCAACCAACAGTGTTTTCAAAAGCAATCCAGAAAAAGAAAAACTTTCGTGGCTGTCTGATTTTTATATTATTTTTTACCACTTTTTCAGATTTTACCACATTCTCACCCTGTTATGTACTTGTTTATTTTATTTTTTGAGTTCTGTTTTTGTCTTACCTGCTTTCTGGAAACATTCTTCGCCGGACTCGAACCCCGTCGTCGTGGTCAACTCCACTCTGCTTCTCAAATTCTCAAGCCTGTTTCACACCGCAAGCGTCAGCAGCGCGTGTTTTTTCGGCGTCCATGTAAAAACAGATTAGAGCTTTCATACCGCATGCAGCAGCAGCGCCTCAGTGCGAGGCGTGAGCGTCGCTGAAGCAGCAGTGCTGCGATAGTTTCGGCACTGGGTCTATTTTTGCCACGCTGCTCACGCTTAATTAAAGTGACAGTGCATTGATAATGACCAAAACACATTGAATGACAGTAAAAAGTAGCAATTTTACCCAATAAATGCTGTAACAATATCCACTGATTTATATATAGTCAATCAAATGAACTTAAAAACTGTATTTATTTACATAGCGAAGTGTATTGTTCGACACGCATGCTGGATGATGTGAGCTCGCCATGTGCTGTGCAGCTGAAGCAGAGAAAAAAGCTTTATTCGGCTTTGTTTTATGTTCACTCAAGTTATTGCACACAGGAGCTGTTTGCACTGTGAACCTGACGAAAATAAGTAGAAGGGCATGCATTGATTACTTTTGTCCGTCTCATCCTTTGCACGAGCTGTTGCCGCTGGACATTACTGAAGTGGAGAAAGTAACAAGTTTGATCATGTATAAATATCATTATAACTGTATTGTTTAAATATTATTATAACTAGGCCTACAACAACCTGACAATCAAAAAACAAATGACATGATATCACATGCGATTGTCTTCTGAGTGCACCAGACATGAATGAAACTCCTCATAGAGCTTGAAGCATACAGTACTGTATGATCTATATCATTTGTAAAATAAAGACTTGCAGGTTAAAGAAACGGCATAGGAGAAGCCTTGGTGCAGACGAATTTTTTTTTTAAAAAGTGTATTTGCATATAAAGAAAGATATGTAACTAGATAGAATAGACAGACTGATCTCTGCAGCAGCTGCCGAAGAGCTGCGCGCTGCAGACGCAGCTGGTGTGAAAGGCAAACGCCTGCGCGCTGCTTCTGACGTTCATGGCAAGCCACTAGACAAACTGGTTACACCAGAAAAGCTGTCCATATGGAGGCAATCGCTCAGCTGGTAAGCATGAAAAGGAGCGGCGTCATATCGCCCTATATCATTCGTTTTAAAGACGAAATGCAGCAATGCGGTCCACTGGCTACACAATTCATGCTCTCCAGAAATGTATACAGGACTACGTTTTCAGAATGAGCCTATGTTGAAAGCATTAGTGTTAAACCATATTATCTTAAACAATATTACTTCCTAATTTTTTTACTGCCTTTATTCAATGGTGTCTTTAGTGATTTTCATAATATTTTAATCACAATATCTTCCAGGCCATAGCAATACAGTCATTTTGTCAAAAATTGTGTTATATAGCTGAAAATCATGATTGGGTTTACTTGTTGTCTGAATTAGTCAGTTAAGGAATGCAACCGTATTGCAAAGTGTTAGTGTAAATAATACTAACCAATGATGAAAAGCATTTTTGACATTTTGTTTTGCTAATATTATATCCAAATATAATTTTTATGAAAATGCTCCATAATAGTTTTTATTAATCTCAAATGACCATCTATAATAATGCATGAAATGTTAAATGTTCTGTTCTTCTAAAGTAAATGGCCTGCTTACAGTATATTTTCTTGAGTAAAAAAAAATCTGGTTGTAATTTAAACACACATTTATATACAGAGGTTGGACAATCAAACTGAAACGCCTCGTTTTAGACTCCAATAATGCATTTGTCTGGTGTAGGGCCTCCTTTTGCGGCCAATACAGCATCAATTTGTCTTGGGAATGACAGATACAAGTCCTGCACAATGGCCAGAGGGATTTTGAGCCGTTCTTCTTGCAGAATAGTGGCCAGATCACTATGTGATGCTGGTGGAGGAAAACGTTCCTTCAAAACACACCAAAGTGGCTCAATAATGTTTAGTTCAGGTCACTGTGTAGGCCATGGGAGATTTAACTTCACTTTCATGTTCATCAAACCACTCTGTCACCAGTTTTGCTGTGTGTATTGCTGCATTATCATTCTGATTTATGACACTGCCTTCAGGATACAAAGCTTAGACCAATGTTTGAACCTTGTATGTGTATATACTGTACTGTTACCGTCAAACTCTGTTACCAAGACAAAGTAACCTTAATGATTGAGCGAATTTGACTGAATGATTAAAATTAAATATATTTTCAATAAGGTCCTGAAAACAATTAGAATTTGGTGAACATTATTATTTTCACATAAATTTTTAAAATGTATCTCCAAATATAGAATGACCCACCGGCTCAGTCCATCCCTCCACACTCATAATGGCAACACGTGCTCTCACGCAGACCTTGTGTGCCCCTGCAGGAATGTTTTGGTTTGCAGGGAGAGAGTGTGTCCGTTTGTGTGTGCCTGGGTGCGTTTCCTCCCATATTATGATGATAAACATGCAAAAGTGTTTGAGATGCCAACCGGATGGAGCGCTGCCAGTTTGACCCCCCCCCCCCCTTCTCTGAAGCGCTCATTTGTCCTCTTTCTCTCCTGAAGTATTTTCTAAACTCTAATCCGTCTTGTTTGTTTTCACTGCTCTGCATGAATGTAACCAATAATATTTTTGTGAAACTCACGGCGGAGATGGTCTAGATGGATAAATGGCTGAGTCATTAAGCCTAAGACATTAGGTAATCAGGGACGCTGCGGACGAGGAGGATGTTTTTATATTGAGGCAGAGATCTTGCACTCATAACCACTTGAAAAGGAATGTAGGAGAGAATGGGGGTGTGCAGCAAGTTCCAAATTGTATTGTTATATTACATTAGATTACATTATATATATAGTGGCGTCAACAATTAATCACATCCAAGATAAAAGTTTGCATTTATATAATGTATACGTGTACAGCGGGGTATGAATGATATTGGACTTCACTGTATATTTAATGTATGTGAATATTTAATATAGGTGGCATGGTGGCTCAGTGGTTAGCACTGTCGCCTCGCAGCAAGAAGGTTGCTAGTTCGAGTCCTGGCTGGGCCAGTTGGATTTTCTCTTCAGTGAAATTTAACTTACAATGAACTGAACTTCAAGTCTGAAAAATGGACTGACAGTTTCAATTTACTAGAACTTCCATGTTAAGCTGCTTTGATACAATCTACATTGTAAAAGCGCTATAGTAATAAACATCAATTGAATTGAATAAAACATATGCTGGAATAGTTAGTGGTTCATTCTGCTGTGGCGACCCCTGATAAGTCTGAGAGGAAAATGAATGTTTGTGTGTGTGTGTGTGTATGTATGTATGTGTGTATATATATATTTATTTATTTATTTATTTATTTATTTTATACAATATAGTCGTGCATATATTTATTGAAACACTTTGCACAAATATATTTTGTAAATATTGACTTATTTTGGATGTGATTTAATTGCAATTAATTTAACAGCACTTATTACGCAATATGGATAAACGGCAATTATTATATTATATGGTTTATGTGTTGTTATTCCTCTGTTTTATTGTCTATTTGAAGTCCAGGCTTCAAAATGTAACAGTGGACCTTCCCACAAAAATGGAAATGAAAGAAAATAAGGTTCTTATAAATAATAACAAATGCATTTAATTTAATTAATTAGAATTAAATGTAAATATTCCACTGGATGAATGGGAGGAAATATGTACAAATGCTCAATCATTATTATTTAATAACATGTCATCTTAAATTATACAGTACAAGTGGCTTATGAAAACATACATCACTCCAGTCAGGTTAAATAAAATTAACCAATGTATCCCAGACACATGCATTAAATGCTCAGTTGAAAAAGGTACGATTTGCACTGTATGTGGGATTGCCCGAAGGTACAGGTATTTTGGAAAGTGGTGGTAATGTTAATTTTTGAAATGACATATATAAAACTGCCCATGAAGCCGGAAATGTTTATTTTGGGAATTACTTGTGAAAATATTGACTGCCACATCAGTACTCGTAAAGTTATCGACATAGGTATACTTCAAGCAAAGCGCCTAATAGCTTTGTACTGGAGGAACAGTGTACAGTGGATCAATAATATGTCCTTCTGTTTAACTATGGAAAAGGTTTCATAGGTTAAAAGGCAAACGCACTGTTTTTGAGAAAATGTGGACAACCTTTATAAACCTTAATTCAAATTTAAATTTCAGCAATTTATTAAATGAAACAGGAAAAGATGAAATAAACTGACATTGACTTATCTACATATCTACATATTCCCCCCATTTCCAAAGATTTATTTGAACAAGCCATTGTCATATTGATGATCTGGTGCATGCCTTCTATAGATTTGTATTTTCAACAATTTCTTCCTAATGTTTTTTCTAAAACAATCTGTTTCTAATTTAAACAACCTGTGCCCTCACCCCCTTTTTATTTCTTTTTGTATCCCTTTTTTTTGGCTTTAGTTTTTTTCCCATTATTTTAGTTTTTCCCTCTAAATTGAGAAATTGATTGTGATGTTATGTTGTTATATTTTTAATACATCTCATTACAAATATTGTTAAAAAAACAAACAAAAAAGCAAAAAAAACAAATGCACTTAAAATATTTCTCCGGATTTAATGGATTTATTAGCTATGGGTTTGAATAAAATGTTAATATTTGTTTTATTCTATTAAGGTCTGATGGCATTTCTTCCACATTTCAATGAAAAACATTGTCATATAGAGCATCTTTTTAATTTTCTTTTTATACAAGGTGGACCCTTTGTCTTAATTCCAAATTTTTCAATTGTTTTGATTTATAATTACTGTTATTTCTCCAAATATTAATTTCTTAACTATTTAAAAATTGACACATTTACAAGTTACATTGTCTAAAAATTTTAATTGACAAGTCTATTAATTAAAATACGCCTGTTTCAATTAACAAGTGTTTACTTTTTTTAATTGGAAGAAATCTTATCAATATTTTACAGAATTAAACAAAATACACACAACTATAAATCACAAATCCAGAGAAATCAAGAGTTTTCAGGTGGTCTTGTTTTTGGTACTTTTTTGGAAAAAACCACCCACTTTTGCTTCCCTATTAAACCTATCAATAACTTTGCAAAAGTCAATTGTTCTAAAAACAATAAATAAACAAAAAATCTACCAATCAAACAGTAGGTTCCTGGTAAGAAATAAGATTGTGTGGTGTTGGCCTGTTCAATTTGGTTTATTCTTTGGCAATGTATGCCGTATGATACAATATTTGGCACCTAAATGAACGCTGGAGCGTGTTGATGATCGCTTTAGTAAGTTGATGCTCGTAAGGTTTGGCATTAAGTTGCCCTGAGGTGAACCTGTAACAGTGTGTCATTGTATTGTGAATTGTGTTTTTTGGCCTCTGCAGGTGCATGGTAAATGCTTATGCCAGCATCACACGGCTGGAGATCACTGTGAACGCTGCCATCGCCTTTACAATGACAGACAATGGAGAGCAGCTGACGGCTTAACAGGAGAAGCGCATCAGTGTGTTGGTAAGTTTCAGTTTATATGTAAAACTGAACTGGTTGACTTGTAGAGAATGACAGTCAAGGTTGAATATGTTTTGACTGTTTTTGATTGATTAGATGTTTGGAAAGAGTTTAACAAGTGTTATTTTTTGATAACGTGGTTCTGACATTACCATTCACTTTAGAATTGGTACATTTGATCATTAATGTTTTTAAAAGAAGTTCCTTCGGCTCCCTACAATTTAAACTATCCATTCTCTATATGATGATCAGTGCTTCCCACACATAGACTTTACTTGGACAGGCCGCCCAGGTATATTAACTGTCGCCCAAGTACATTTAGGGTGCTTTTACACTTGGTTCAATTGCTTCGACTGAACCCAAGTTCGATTGTCCCCTCTTGCCGCCACCTTCTCAGCTGGTTTGTGTTCATACTATATTTTTTCCTTCTGAACTGCAGTACTCTTGCCTCATCAAGCTGCTGTTTTGTGTACAGCTGTTGCTGTGTGACGGCCACCAAAGCAAAGCGCCAAAATGGAGACGTCCGCATATCATGGTCATTCCGCTTTTACTGAATCTTTAGGTTTTGTTACCAAAACCAAAATACAGAGAGCCACTTGCATCTATCTGCTGCAAAAAATATAAAAACGTTCAGAACATCACGCGATGTGGGCAGAAGTTGTTTTTGGCAGAGATGAGCAGACATTATCACTTTTTGCAGTGGGTCAGTCACCAAGGTAGGCGATACAGACACACACACACACACACACACACACACGAATGAACGTTATGAAAAGTTTGTTGTACAATTGGTGGGTTACTTCCGTTATTTGGTACGATTGCATTCATATCAGCGCACCCGACTTCAGAAGATACAATAGCTAAACGTACCGTACTCTAACGTCAAACAAGCCCGGATGTGGACCAAAAGAGCTAGTGTGAAAGCACCCTAAGTGATACATTTTTTTTAACCATAATTATCATCCTTTTACGCTTCTTTTTATATCCGCTCAGTATAACCAAACATCCGCGATTGATTAAGTAGTGGAAAAACTCTGATTTACTTGTTTCGCTCTATGTAAGTCCTGTCAAAACTCCCACAGACACTCCCACATGCTCTGCAGAACTACAGAGACGCTCCATTTTGGGACTTCGGCAGGGGTTTCTTAGGCTGCGTCCGAAACCACATACTTCCATACTATATAGTACGCTAAAATCAGTATGCGAGCCAAGTAGTATGTCCGAATTCATAGAATTCGAAAGTCCGTATGCGTGAAGTACCCAGATGACTTACTACTTACAGCGAGATTCTGATGTGCGCATCCCATGCACGCTGCGCTATCCTGTGATGCCCCGTGAGAGAATTCATAAATGGGAGTGAAGCAGCGCAACTGACGTGGACAGGTCACGTGACCATGACAAAACGGTGGAAGTAATACGTTCGAATTCCATTCATACTTCTCACATTCATACTGTATAGAACAGGGATGGGCAAACTTGATCCTGGAGGGCCGGTGTCCCTGTATAGTTTTGCACCAACCCTAATCAAACACACCTGCTTGTAGCTTTCTAGTGATCGTGAAGACACTAATTAGGGTGTTCAGGTGTGTTTGATTAGTGTTGGAGCAAAACTCTGCAGGGACACCGGCCCTCGAGGATCGAGTTTGCCCATGCCTGGTATAGAACATACTTTTCTAATGGCAGAGTAGTACATTTAAATTCAAATGCAGTACCTACTGAGTAGTAGGCGGTTTCGGACGTAGCCCATATCTCCTAAAATGTCTGGGATTTGGCTTTTTGGCTTTGGGTTTTGCTTTCACTTTCTAAAGCTGTTGTTAATCGTATGTGTTTGTGCATGAGAGCGAGAGAAACATTAATAATTCATTCTTTAATCTAAACGAATCTTTACTTTTACTTCTCATTTGCTGTGTATTTTAAATACATGTCTAAAATGCTTTGGCAGTCAAATTTGCTTTGCACTTGAAAGAGAGAGAGAGAGGCAGATTTGATCTGGTAGTGGGTGCACATGGCTCATGAATAGCATAAAAGAGAAATAGTGGATTTCTTTTTTTACTTAAACCTATTGAAAAGAAACCGTGTATAACATTGTCATAATAAATACAATTTATGTAAAAAATTAAATAATGTTTTGTTTGTTGCATATAGTTATATATTATAGTTATATAGTTATATATTTCGAACCTGTGGGAAGCACTGATGATGATAATAATATTAATAATAATAAGTCTCTTCGGCTCCCTGTTTAAACTATCCATTTTCTATATGATGATGATGATGATAATCATCATAATAATAATAATTTTAAAATGTTGTTTAGGTGTTACTTATGGATATCAAGCTTCTGACATTACCATTCACTTTGAAATTGGTCCATTTTTTTATTAAAAAAAAGTTTTTTTCTGCCTATAATTCAAACTGTCTCTTTATTTATATGATAATAGTAATATTATTAGTAGTAATAATAATAATAATAATAATAATAATGATGATTATTATTATTATTATTATTATTATTTTAAAATAAAATTAGTTTTTTAATGCTAAGCTGAATTGTCAATTATTACTCTTTACTTAAAAAGGGAGAAAAACATCATTCTGATCCTCTAAAATGTATTTTTGTATTGTAAATAACTAAATAAATATTTTTTCCCAGATATATTCCGTTTGATGCATAGTTTGCAGTAACAGAATTAAATTAAAATCCAATTTTTGTATGATTTCCAAATGTACAGCATTTAGTATAATTTTGTAACCATATAATGGATCCTTTCTTTAAAAAAAAAAAAAGGTAAAAGAAAATGTTTTTATTCAGTGTAAATCTATGGCAGGGTTGCCAGGTCTGTTAAAGGTTATAAACCTTTAAATTAAAATAAACCAGTGCTGTCAAAGGATTAATCGAATCTAAAATAAAAGTTTGTATTTACGAAATTAATGTGTGCGTACTGTGTAAATATTTTTTGTATATAAATATATGCATAACTGTTTTTAATAAAATATTTGTTAATATAAATATTCATATATAATACCAATTTTATATAATATAAATATACAGTTGAAGTCAGAATTATTAGCCCCCCTTTGAATTGGTTTTCCTTTTTTAAATATTTCCCAAAGGATGTTTAACAGAGCAAGGAAATTTTCACCGTATGTCTGATAATATTTTTTTCTTCTGGAGAAAGTCTTATTTGTTTTATTTCGGCTAGAATAAAAGCAGTTTTTATTTTTTAAAAGCCATTTTAAGGTCAAAATTATCAGCCCCTTTAAAGCTATTTTTTATATAGTCTACAGAACAAACCATCATTATACAATAACCTGCCTAATTACTCTAACCTGCCCAGTTAACCTAATTAACCTAGTTAAGCCTTTAAATGTCACTTTAAGCGGTATAGAAGTGTCTTGAAAAATATCTAGTCAAATATTATGCACTGTCATCATGACAAAGATAAAATAAATCGGTTATTAGAAATGAGTTATTGAAACTATTAATGTTTAGAAATGTATTGAAAAAATCTCTCCGTTAAACAGAAATTGGAGAAATAAATAAACAGGGGGGCTAATAATTCAGGGGGGCTAACAATTCTGACCTCAACTGTATATGTAAATATATTTATTTTGTATATTTTTGTATTTTATGTACATTAAATGTGTGTATTTATACAAATCTACATAAATGTACACATTATGTAAATGCAAACTTGCAAAAAAATGCAATTAATAATTTGACAGTACTAAAATGAACATATTATTAGTCAAATTTTTCCAAACCACAAGAAATTCCACCCGAATTCCACAGGACAACCACAGACTTGGTAACCCTTTACTATAAAACTTTTTATGAAGAGAAACCAGTGCATGTTCTGTGATTTGTGAGTTGATTATGCCTTTAATAAACAAATATTTTTGCCTGTGTGTAGAGTGCAAGTGTAATGGCCATGCAGAGAGCTGTCACTTTGATGAAAGTGTATGGCTGCGGTCGGGTAAGAGGCACGGTGGCGTTTGTGACTGTCTTCACAACACCAGTGGCCAACACTGCCAACACTGCCAGAGCGGCTTCTACAGAGACCCGGAGAAACCCTCCACCGCCCCAGATTCCTGCACACGTAAGACACTCTCAGCCATTTACAGATGTTTTGAAAACCCATATATTCAACATGGGGACATTTAAAGGTCCTCTCAAGTGCCTTGAAACACACAGCGTGGTTCATTTTGTTGACACAATGTCAGCTGAATCTGGAAAATGAGGCAGGGCATATTGAGTAGCTCCTCCCTTTTAAAAAATAGCCAATAGCGTTTCATTTACATCTGAGCTCAGCCAGAGCCTTACTAATGCCATGTTTGGCTGCTTATGAAAGCCAAAGTGAGTGTTTAACCATTTCTCCTCATAATCTCCTCCATATCGTGTTAAAACGTAGCATTCGGTTGTGTGCATACTTTTAATACCCTTTTCCATCTTTTTTCAGCAAGAACACATTAAATACATCAAACATGAGTGTACAGTGGTCACTTGCTATAATGCGGTTCACTTTTAGCGGCCTTGCTAATTTTTTTTGTTGATTTGACATGATTTTTTTTTTCTACAGCGCATTGTGTTCTGCGTCCTGATTAGTGCATTGTGTTCTGCGTCCTGACTGGCTGTAGACCACTGTCAATCTGTCTCTTCTGTGCTGTGTCTCCTGTACAGTACAGAATGCGTTCAGCTTGACAAATTTACATAAATCTTCGCCTCTGGCAGTGTGACTCCGAAGTGCTGTACTCTGTTTGCAAGTTTCCCACTATGTTGACAAAAGGTTCTGCACCGTTAAAGGCACCTGCGCTAGCACCCAAAAGGCAGAGGAAGATGCTAACCATTGCACAATAAGTTGGACTTATTTACTGTAGGGCGTCGTTACAGAATAAATAAATGAAGATCAAATTTTGATCTTTGGTTTCATTCTATAATACTGGACTTCTTTTTCTACAACGTTTTGAACTTTGAGAGTGTTTAAACAAGAGAGCAAAGTGTGAAAATGTTAATGTCTGTCTGAAAAAATGAAGTGTGTAGTGAGGGGTTTTACAGCCTTAAAACATCTATAATAATTGTAAAAAATTATTGGGACCACTGTACATGTTTTGTTTATTATGATACAAAAGTTTAATTTCAAGTAAATTCTGTTCATCAAAAAGAAATGTATACTTTTTCCTTAATTCTACACACAATACCCCATAATGACAATGTGAAAAAAGATTTTTTGAAATTGTTGCAAATTTATTAAAAATAAAAAACCTGAAAAATCACATGTACAGAAGTATTGACAGCCTTTGCTCAATACTTTGTTGATGCACCTTTGGCAGTAATTACAGCCTTAAGTCTTCTTTAATATGATGCTACAATCTTGGCATACCTTAGGTTCAATATGATTTAGATCTGGGCTCTGGCTGGGCCACTTAAGGACATTTACAGAGTTGTTGTGAAGCCACTTCATTGATATTTTGGCAGTGTGCTTTGGGTCATTGTCCTGCTGGAAGATGAACCGTCGCCTCAGTCTGAGGTCAAGAGCACTCTGAAGCAGGTTTTCATTCAGGATGTCTCTGTACATTGCTGCATTCATCTTTCCCTCTATCCTCACTAGTCTTCCAGTTCCTGCTGCTGAAGAACATCCCCACAGCATGATGCTGCCACCACCATGCTTCACTGTAGTGATGGTATTAGCCTGGTGATGAGCGGTGCCTGTTTTTCACCAAACATAACACCTGGCATTCACTCCAAAGAGTTCAATTTTAGTCTCATCAGACCAGAGAATTTAGTTTTTTATGGTCAGAGAGTCCTTCAGATGCCTTTTGGCAAATTTCAGGCGGGGAGTGGCTTCCGTCTGGCCACTCTACCATACAGGCCTGTTTGGTGGATTGCTGCACAGATGGTTGTCCTTCTGTAAGGTTCTCCTCTCTCCACAGAAGAACGCTGGAGCTCAGACAGAGTGACCATCGGGTTATTGATCACCTCCCTGACTAAGACCCTTCTCCCCTGATCACTCAGCTTAGATGGCCGGCCAGCTCTAGGAAGAGTCCTTGTGGTTCCAAACATCTTCCACTTATGGATGATGGAGACCACTGTGCTCATTGGAACTTTCATTGTAATGTGGAAACAATGTGGAAAAAGTGAAGTGCTATGAATACTTTCCGGATGCACTGTATATGTGGTTTACAGCAAGTTGTATAATGATATGGGTATGACCTAGTTGTATTCAATTAAGGTGGTTTACAGGGTCACACCTCATGTCCGAAAAGCTTAAAAATCACACTCAACATCATCTATTGAAATTCAAAATTTGCCTGAGGGTTGGGTTTAGAGGCGGGTTTAGAGATTACAGCTATACAAGCGGTTTTTACAGCATTAAATACATTACGTCTATGAAGTGTCCTTGTAAACCACGTATACAAGTATGTTTATGTTTATGTGTGCAACAGACTTTGATTATGCATGCATACATGTGCTGAGTTCATAGGATGGAGTTCATCGCCATGAAAGTTGATGTTAAGGCCCATGTCTTTGCCGGCCTGGAGTATGCAACGTGTAGAGGTGAGATCGAACACACCTTTCTCACAGAGTCCAGGTGGTTCCAAACATTTTCCACTTACGGATGATGGAGGCCACTGTGCTCATTGGAACTTTCAGAGCAGCAGAAATTTTTCTGGAACCTTCTGTAAAACTAATAAAACACAGAATGGAAAAAACATAGTGGTAAATAATGTTAATAATAATATAATAATTAAGGCCCAAATCTGCATATCAGACCGATTTCTGAAGAATTGTGTGACAGGAATAATATACATATTAAAATACGTTATGATAGAAAAAGTCATGTATGCATCTTGATCAAATAAAGAAAGCCTTGTTGAGCATAATGTTTCAAAAACATTAAAAAAAGGTCAATAATTCAAACATTTGACCGGCAGTATGTATTTGTGCCTTGGACTGAGATGAAAGCCATTAATCTCAGATTTGAAAAATCTGCTTAAAATGGCGTGTGTGTGTGTGTGTGTGTGTGTGTGTGTGTGTGCGTGTGTGTGTTTGTGTGTGTGTGAGTATTTGTGATTTGCATGTCTGTCTTTTCTTCAGCGTGGTCACGAAGGAGTGTTTGAGTGTCTGTTTACGTGTACAGCTTGGCCTAGATGATGTCAAAATTCAGGAACTCGCCAGATCAGCGAACATGTCCGATATTGTAGCGTGTACACATTGAGGGGATCTTTGGCATTAAATGTTGTTGCTGCTCGGAATGCTAATGGCTCTTACGGCGAGTCGGGACATGTGGAAAAACAAGAACATTGATGGGATCTCAGCCATGTGTGTGTATGCGTGCAAATGTTGAGTGTAAATGCTCATATTGTGTACGTGGAGGCAGACAGATTAATCATCAGATGACACCAGTCTCATAATAATTGACTGCGTCAGTCTGGCCTGGAGTGATCCAAGTTTTCATTCTTATGTTGTGAGTCATTTAGAAATTCATTACATCGAGGCAAAACAGTTTAAAGTCCCCCTGAAAGAAAATTGAACTTTTTTTGAGAGTATTAAATTAACTAAGACATGTTATTTACTTAAAAAAGATATGTTAATTCTATAATCCAGTGTGCTCCAAAACAAATACTAAATTTACATTTAGAAGAGATACAAATGAAGTCAGAATTAAAAGCCCTCCTGAATTATTAGCCCCCTGTGTATTTCCCCCAATTTCAGTATAACGAAGAGATGCTTTTCTAATAATTGATTTCTTTTATTTCTGCCATGATGACAGTACATAATATTTTACTGGATATTTCTGTAAAATTCTAGTATTCAGCTTAAAGTGACATTTAAAGGCTTGGTTAGGTTAATTGGGTTAAATAGGCAAGTTATGGTAATAAGGCAAGCCATTGTATAACAGTGGTTTGTTCTGTGGACTATTAAAAAATATATATTTCTGAAGAGAGCTAATAATTTTGACCTCAAAATGTTTTAAAAAAAAAATTAAAAACAGTTTTTATTCTAGCCAAAATAAAACATAATAGCTTTTCTCCAGAAAAAAATATTAAAGGAAATACTGTGAAAAATTCTCTGTTAAGCGTAATTTGGGAAATATTTGTAAGAGGAAAAAATCCATTGGAGGGATTGTAACGCCTGATTCACATGGGGCTTCAACCCCAATGCTTGATGAAGGGCGTGTCTGAAGTTGGGGTTGGCTCATGGGGTTGTCATAGCAGTGTCAGACAATGAAATTAGACCACAGCTGGGTACTTGGCTACACAACTGGGTAGTTGCAATAAGCGGCCTGATTGGCTGACTTTTCCGTTGGTGCTTGAAAAGTTGAGAAATTCCCAACTTCTGCAACAAGCAACGCCGCTGAAGTGGCGCAGATGGATTCACAATTCAGTTTGGCAACGCTTGACCTCACCCATTCAAAGTGAATGGGAAGCGTTAACGCTAACACCCCTTGTGAATTGGCTGTAAGCATTCAAAACGTGCAGTTTCATCAATATGAAATAATTTTTTTTTTACATCACATGCTTGAGCTTCTCCTCAGATCTTTCGACCAATCAAATGCTGTCTAGTATCTGAGATGTCCCAAACTCAATGACCTTTTTACATAAAGCCTGATTAAGGCCCAATCCCAATTCTATTTTTGTGCCCCTACCCCTTCCCTTTGGCCCTTAAAACCAAGTGTGAAGGGGAAGGGCTTCAAAATTTACCCCTAAGAATTGGGACAGCACTACAGCACCTGAACACGTCGTCATATGTCATCACGATCTCTTGCTTCATATGAGATCAGACGATCGCGACTGCTCTGGTTATTCCAGTTGCGATATTTTTGGGGTATTTATCTTCTGGAAATCACTGATAGTATATATTAAAACATGTGCTTGTTTGTTGTAAAAAATTGTATTAATGACAAAATATACTAATTTGTGGATCGTCTTGCTTTCGGGTGCAACTTTCCTGCCGTTGTGGCTGGTGTGTTCGAGTGTGGTTCTGAAAAATCTCAGTTTGAAGGGCTATCTACCCCTTTCCCTCAGCCCTATGCCTTCAAGCTAAAGAGAATTGGGAAACCCCTACCCCTTCACGTGAACAGGCAAAATGAGGGGTAGGGGTAAGGGCTAAGGGGTAGAATTGGGATTTGGCCTCATACTTTCGCCTGGCTCCGCATCACGCACCTCTGGTGAGTGCGCGCACACCTCACGAAACAGTCGAGGCTTCGCCATTGAGATATTCTTTATAACGACGGGGGGTGATCAAAAGGAACCCACCATAAAGTCAGACGGATAAACAAAAGTAGAAGTAGACCATTTCCGGAACTACGTCATATTAATATTATTGGAGATTTTTACACTATTATATTATGTTATATTAACTATTTTTATAATTTATTAAGGGGCAGTTGTGGTATAATGATTAGGGAATTGGACTAGTAATCAAAAGGTTGCAGGTTCGATTCCCGGTCCGGAGAGGAATGGAAGATGGAGGTGGATGAATCGCACTCTCTCCCCCTTCAACAACCAGGTTATGTGTCCTTGAACAAGGCACTTAACCCCTAAGCCAAGTCAAGCTGCTGAAACGCTACACTGTAAAAAATGCTGGGTTCCACACAATTGCTTCATGTTGTCCCAACACAAATCGATTAATTTAACCTTGTTGTTTTCTTGCTTTATCGTCTTGTTTCTTAATTGCCTTTGTATGTTTATACATATGATAGTGTATTTTGTGTTATGATGCTTTGTTTCTATTTTAGGTGTAACTTTTTAACATTCTGTCAAGGGTCTACAGATAAAAAAGAGCCATTCTTGGATAATTCTGCCACATTTTACTGTAATGTTGATTAATGACATGCATTGCCCCTGTAAACAAATATGCTAAAAACAAATTTAAGTGGATTGAACATGAAACAGGTGGTGCAGTGGGTAGCACTGTCGCCTCACAGCAAGAAGGTTGCTGGTTTGAGCCTTGGCTGGGTCAGTTGGCATTTCTGTGTGAAGTTTGCATGTTCTCCCTGTGTTTGCGTGGGTTTCCTCCGGGTGCTCCGATTTCCCCCACAAGTCCAAAGACTTGGTATAGGTGAATTGGCTAAGCTAAATTGTCTGTAGTGTATGTGTGTGAATGAGTGTATGGGTGTTTCCCAGTGATGGGTTGCAGCTGGAAGGGCATCCGCTGCGTAAAACATATGTTGGATAAGTTGGCGGTTCATTCCACTGTGGCAATCCCTGATTAATAAAGTACTAAGCCGAAAAGAAAATGAATGAATGAACATGAAACAATTAAGATTTTCAGTTAAAAACAAACCTAGACCGCATCTCCTGTTAAATCGAAGCTCAATTCAAGCTGAATTTTGAAAATCTCAGAATTAATTAAATTTTTTCAATTCACCTTTATTTCTATAGTGCTTTTACAATGTAGATTGTGTCAAAGCAGCTTAACAAAGAAGATTCTAGTTAATTGAAACAGTGTCAGTCCAGTTTTCAGAGTTTAAGTTCAGTTCAGTGTGGTTTAATACTCACTGCTGAGAGTCCAAACACTTTAGAGCAAATCCATCGACGCGCAGCTCTACAGATCCTGAAACATGCAACCCAGTGGCAACAGCGGCGAGGAAAAAACTTCACCAATTGGCGAAAGTGAAGAATTAAAAAAACCTCAAGAGAAACCAGGCTCAGTTGGGCGGCATGGCTATTTCTCCTATGGCCATTAATGCAGAGTCGATTTCTCAATCAATTTTTTTTCCCACTGCAGCTCTATGAAATGTGTTTTGCGCATGTACACTACACACACACACATATATATATATATATATATATATATATATATATATATATATATATATATATATATATATATATATATATATATATATATAAGGGATAAAATATGTTTGTAAATATGCTTTCCATTTCGGTGAATGAAGTCTTGTTTTATGGTCATGTCACAAACTGCTGCAACAGTGAACACATACAGCCTGCTCTGGTGAAGAGACACAACAGCACAGATTAGATAATATCCGGCACCGACCCCAAAACATATTTTACATTAAAATATTCAAAAAGCACTAAAACAATGATATATAGTTTGCTGTTTTATGCACTTTAAAATCCAGATGAAAGCAATTTTAACTAGTAACTCAGACTGTGTCCTGTGTGGCAATGCTAATGATGCCACGCACCCTTGATTTCCAATTTGCTTATAGAAAACAGGGAACATCAAAGACTCTTTAATACATGGTGTATTTTTATTAAGATTGCACAGAGCAACATTATTAATAATATTATTAATAATCGAAGCCTTAAATTTATTTAGTATGATAAAACAGTGCTGCTGCTTCTCCACATTGGTGGACTGTGGCATAATAAAAGCTCAGCTGCTTTTGTGCCACGTTGCGCTCATCTCATCATCAGTTGCTCTTTTCTCATTTCTTCGATGGCTTTCATATTACCATGATAATCATTTTTGAATATTTTAGTTCCTCTGTGAACATGATCTCTGCAGGAGTTTGATGTATTGAAGACCACAATTCTCATTCCACACTCATTCATGGCGTCTTCAAACTACGCATTTGTTTGTTGTAAATATGCGCCCACTAGAGGCAAAAATGACATACTGTGCCTTTAAAGCAGGAAAACAGACAGAATTAGCATTGCTATTATGAGTCTGATGCGCTTTAGCTCAGTGACTCGGGCTGGCAGAACTTTGATATACAGTAAACAAAACATTATTGGCTATTTATTTGTTTATTTATTTAATTTTTTAATAAAAGAAGAGGTGCTACTCTGTGTTACCCTGTCTTCCTGTTTCAGTTGAAATTACTTCACACATTAAACTATGCTGCTCATTTCAAGCCACTTGAGGGGATCTTTATAGTCACCTTTATTTTTCAGTGTCTCAGGAAACTGTAGTAACTGCTTTTAATACGTGTGTAAGGATAATTTTCTGCAGTCTGAGATGTGTAACTTTTTTTTTCTTTTCTGAATTGCAGCTTGTATGTGTAACCACGTCGGTTCCTCGTATTGTAAACCTGATAACGGAGAGTGCGTCTGTAAGCCAGGGGTGGCTGAGCCACACTGTGAGCAGTGCATGCTGGGATACTGGGGTTTGGATGAGTACGGTTGCAAGCCATGTCAGTGTGCTGGGGATTGTGACCCTTACACCGGAGACTGTATGATTAGGTGAATATTAACCTCTTTGCTGATTGTTTCATCATTTTTTAAGTGCAGTGCAGTCACTTCTATTGTATGCACGAGTGTGTGAGGAATTTCAGGTTGAATCTGTTCCACAATTTGCATTTTTGCTGTTGAACTTAACTATAAAAAGTAATGCTTAATAATAATTTAAATAAAACAGAAATTTTAGAGGGAAAACATATTTATGGTTTCTGTATATGTGAATTTTTTTTGTAATTTGTATTAAAAATAAAACAGAAATTCCAGAAAATTCCAGTGTTTTCACAGAGCAAATTAATTGTAAATTAGTTATAATGAAGCTGATGAGCATCTGAAGTTTTGTATTAAAGGGCACCTATGGTGAAAAATCTACTTTTCAAGCTGTTTGGACAGAAATGTGTGTAAGTATAGTGTATAAACTGTCATATTGGGGTGAAATAAACACACCCAGTCCTTTTTTTCCAATATTAACAACATAAAAACGGTGGACCAATTGGAGCGGTTTTCAGATCGACCGCAACTTTACGTAGGAGTGCGGTCCCCCTGCGCACCAATATTGATTGACAGCTGCAAGCATTAACATGTCCGGTAGTCACGTGTATAACCATATCATCAAGACAGGACGAGCGCAAAGCAGCCGGGAATAAAAGGTCTGTTCAGTTTGCTAGGTTCATCAATCATCATCAAGCGTGATCAAGTGTGAGTTTTACAAGTTTAAAATGTTTTAAAACAGAGCATGTGTGTAATGAATTACAGCGATTTACATCAGATGCACTTAATCAGCACAGCCGCGTGTCAGAACAATTATAAAGGAAGACGCTTCAATCGCGGTTTGTGGACGTTAAATCAGGTTTATTTTGTACATTAACATAACAGATATCCATACAGCAGTGGATATTACCAGTATCATGTCACATATGCGTGCAAAACGAGTGCAAAGCTTAACGCGCTGTCTCTCTCTCTCTCTCTCTCTCTCTCTCTCTCTCTCTCTCTCTCTCTCTCTCTCTCTCTCTCTCTCCCTTTGTGTGTGTGTGTGTGTGTGTGTGCGTGTGTGTGTCTGTCTGAGCTATATGTGTGTGTGTGTGTGTATGTGTGTGCGCCATGTGTCCTTGCTGTGTGTGTGCGTGAACTTTGTAATGACATTGTGTGTGACTCATTGTTGCAAATCCACAAAAAATGCATCAAATACTGTTTGTTAAAGTTCTTACTGTAGTATTTCTCAAACACGTTATGTGAGATCTGCTTCCTGAGGCAGCCGAGGGCGGCGATTGCTGACAGGCACGTGGGAACGGTGGGCGGGGAGGACTAGCCTTAAAGGGCCAGTACAAAAAAACAGCAAAACCTTTTTTCCAGCTATAATATAGACACTTCAAACAGCTATAATAAATAATCTGATGGGTGTTTTGAGCTGAAACTTTACAGACACATTCTGGGGACACAAAAGACTTATATTAAATATGAAAAAAGGGGTAACCTATGTGCCCTTTAAAGCAGACTGGACAAAAAATAGCTTTGAACAGTTTGTATTATCAATATCCGGATGATGAAGCATTGTATTTAAAGGAAAGTTGATGTGAAATAATGTTAAAGAGGCCTCTGTCCCAACTTATTTGGAGTGTGTAGCAGGCATCAAAGTTATAAAAATTGTTTATAATACAATTAATTTGCTCACTGAAAACACTGGAAATATTTTCTTTGTACTATTTTACAATTAAAACAGTTAAAGAAAATCAGCAAATAGCATATTCTTGATTAGGCATGGGACAATAACCGTTTTCAAGGTATACAGTGTTTGTTTATTTTTTAGGACAACAGTATCTCCAGCAGAAAAGGTATTCAAAGATGTCGTTTTAAATTGTAAAAAAAAATCTGTTTTTAAAATAAATGAAGAAAGCACAAGTCAATAATTCATTTTAATTATTTAGCCTTACATGTTTACAGTTCCAAAATAATTTAATGTTATTGTTAACCGGGATATTTTTATCCAAGGTTATCATACCGTCAGAATCTTATACCGGCCCATGCCTATTCTTGATTTTGTGACATTTAAAAGTCTCCCAGCTTTTCTGGAATTCTGGTTGTACATTTAATAGACACAAATTCGGTGTACATTTTATTTAAATAATTAAAAGACATTTATCCATTACTATTAAATACATTTAATCTTGTCCCAAGTTGATTTGTTTTGTTGATTTGTTAATTAATGATTGATCTCCCCCAGGAAGGACGTCAAAATAAGATGTATGGGGGTCAGCCCTTTAATAGTGAGAAATAGTTTTGTCTGATCGGTATCTTGTATCTGAATCATAATAATAATATTAATAATTAAAATAATAGATAAATACACATTTGTCCACCCCACAACGGTTCATACCATTGTAAATGCATGATAATAAAAAAAAAAATCATTCAACAGTCTAAATGCCAATAGACTTTGTAAACGTTCACAAGACAGTTTTCTTGTGAAATAGGTGTTTGTGTCAACATATAGCCTAAAGTAAAGTAAAATTAGATGCATAGATTTACCTACAGTAACCTCTGAAATAGCTAATCAGAGATTACTGTTGGTCAAAATACACTACACATCCCTCAAAACACTGAAAATTTAATGACATTTTATTAATAACTTATATAAATATATGCAATAAATAAATACATAATCTTGATTCGCTGAATTGTATATTAAACAAACCAACATTACTGAAAACATTGACCACCCCTCCCCCCCCGAAATGGGTAATGTATAATTCACCCTTTTTGCTTTACAATAAATAAAAATTAATTAGATAATTTGTTGAGTATTCCAATATGATTCAAGTTAATAAATACATACATGCTTTTAACCAGGCTGTGTGTTTGTGTGTGATTGTTGTCTAGGTCTGAGTCAGATGACAACGGCACAGCAGAAAATCATCTGTTTCGGACAGAAGAGCTGTTCTCCGCCCTCAGTCATCCAGGTATTCAGCGGAAATCTCGTAGCTGAAAACACACCACAGTCTTGTTCACATGAGAAGTTCATTGTCTCGTCTGGGTTAAAGTCATGTGCTCTTGTAAAGTCATGCCTGTTTTTAAGTTTGTCGTAGCAACAGAACGAAACCGGCAGCCAGTACTTTAATTGCTGCGTTTTTCCTTTTCTTGACAGACAAATGCATTTGCAAACAGCAAGCTCTCGGAAATAGCAAAGTCTTCTGCAATGCCAAATATGCTTATGGTAAGTTCAGTGCTGGAAAATACCAATCAAGCACTCGAATAAAATGCCAGTAAAAATATGAAGTCTTCCTTTTCAATTTTACTGGAGTCCAACTATTAAAGTAGGGGATTTTTTGGTTTTGATGTTTCGATGTACATAAGTATTTTACTTTTTATATTTATTTACATAGTCAAAAAATTTAAATGCCCTACATTCACTAATCAACATAACTAACAACACAACATACATACAAACACAGTGCTTTAACATTATTCAAGTTCATTTATTTATAGAGCACATTTAAAAACAGTCACAAGACTGACCAAAGTGTTGTACACAAGACAAAGTAAAATAAAAGACAGAACATTAAAACATAAAAATAAGACAAGAGAAATTACTGAATTTTTAAAAAAATGTAGCAGTAGAAAGGGCTATTAAAATAGTATTAAAAAGCCAAGCTAAATAGGTACATTTTAGGAGTGATTTAAAAATAGATCGAGATGGAGCCATTCTAATCTTAAGGGGCAAAGTGATCCATAACCGAGGACCCACCACAAAGAAAGCTCTGTCCCCGCTACGTTTCAGTCTGGACTGAGTGTAAAAGTGCAACACCTCTGAGAGATAGGTAGGGGCTAGATTATGAAGGGATTTAAATACCAGTAAAGGCACTGTAAAATCAATTCTGAATTAAATGGGCAGCCAATGGAGGCCCCTTAGAAGAGGGGTAATGTGGTCATGTTTCCTGCTATTATGAATAAATCTAGCAGCAGCTTTTTGGAACAACTGAAAGCGAGAAATTTGAGATTTTGAAATGCCACAGTAAAGTGCATTGCAGTAGTCTAACCTTGACAAAATAAAAGCATGGACAGCCATTTCTAGTGTGATGGGATTTAAGAAATGTTTGACTTTAGACAGCAAACAGAGTTGATTTAAAAACTGGACTCTATAACCGAACTGATATGTTTGTCTAGTTTTAATGACTCATCAAGGATGTGTGTGTTTATATTGTGTACATATCAACAAAAAAAAATTACATCAGTAGAATACAAGCAAAACCTGACAGCATTAGCATTATTTTGTCCACTTACAAGTACATTACAACTGTGAATTACAATCACAGTTCAAAGACATGCGCTATGGGTGAATTTATTAAACTAGTGTGTGTGTGTGTGTGGATGTTTCCCAATACTAATAATTGCAGTCAAATATTTCGAATTCACAAACTATTGTTGAGTTTGATTTATGAACTAATTTATTTGACTTTCAAAAATGTATAATAATTACAATAGTAAAAAAATTGCATAGTAAAAAAGTACAATATTCTGTTTGGGAAATGTAATGAAGTAAAAGTTTTCTAAAACAAAAACACACACACAAAAAACAGCACACAACGAAGTAAAAATACTTGGGTATTGTTTAACATGTTAGTTTGTTACATGTAAAACATTTAATGTGCACCAACTTCACCTCCGCCTCGAGTTCATGTACTGAAAGTGTGTGTGCGTGTGTGTTTGTAGCAGTGAAGGTGCGAGTGTTGGGCGCTCATGATAAAGGCTCTCATGCAGAGGTGGATGTGAAGATCCTCAAGGTATTGTGGGATAACACTCGCCTCAGACTCTCTCGAGGAAACCGGACACTTTATCCCGAGTCCTGGATGTCTCGAGGCTGCACCTGCCCTGTGCTTTTCCCAGGTTAACACATACACACACATACATACTGTACATACATAAATACATGCATGCATACATACATACATACATACACACATTCATAGTTTTGATGTTAAATGTTCAAGCCCATGTGGAAACTGCATGTATTTTTCTTGTGTGTGAGATCCTGTGGAATGGATTTAACTCTGGTCAGATGTGTTAAATGCACCACAGAGATGGATATTGTCAAACGAAGTGTAAATTCTGTGGTAAAAGCACACAAAACTTCCATGGAAGCAGATAGTTAATATGAATTAATATGGGTCCAATCTGATAGTAGTTGTTTTTTGCTGAATTACTTTGTTATTCTAATTGAGTATGTGTACTCACAAAATGATTAAAACTCTCGGGCCTAAAGCTAAACATCCTAAATTTTGGTTTCTGCATAAAATTGAATCAACAGTTTTTACAAATTACAAGAAACTACATGTACTCATTAAGACATTGCAGGCAAAAATACTGTTTTATGCACTTGGTTTTGGGATTTTTATTTTACTTTTCTTGTTTTTTGCTATTAGGCTTTTCATTTTTTTTCAGTATAATTTTCTCAATTATAGATGATGATCACTTTTTTTTTCAACATTTATTTAAAGATTTGCAATGACAGAACAGTGGTATAGGATTCTCATGTCATCATATGCAATAATATAGCCATCTTTTTTACAAACGTCCATCAGCTAGTAATTCAAGTCTTTTATGAAGGGTAAAATAACAAAAAGTAAATAAATAAATAAAAATAGTCTTTCAATAAAGATTCTCCAAAAACTCCCATAGAGGATTCCAGATATGCCAGGAATAATCAGATTTCTGACAGAAGTCATAATATATTGACTGAAGGAATGTTAGAAGAGGACCTCAACAAAAGAATACACTTTCTTGCTAGATGAGTACAAGGGTATAACAGATTGTAGTCCATGACTAAGGTGTAGACCAGTTTTACAATTCAGAAGATAGATAATAATAATCTTATGTTGAAAACCTGTACTCTGTCAATAAATAAATACATAAAATAAATTAATTGAACATAACTTCATCCAATGCTAGAAACGTATGCCCATTAATGCATATTTGTTAAAATAATGTCTCATTTGCATATAACTGTCCCACTACTTAAGTTTACACCACTTTTTTCTATAGTATAATAATAATAATAATAATAATAATAATAATAATAATAATAATACTATTATACTTATATAGAATTTTTCAGTATATTTTTCTGTTATAAAATATAACATAAATATAATTATATATAATTACAGATGATTAATCCCCCTCCCCAGCATAGTCAATAAATAAATAGATATATATAATAAAATAATTAATCATAACTTCATCCAATGTTAAGACTTTTCTGCGAGAAATGTATGCGCGTTAATGCGTATTGGTTAAAATAATGTCTCATTTGCATATCACTGTCCCACCACTGGAACGCTTAAGTTATATATACACTTTTATTTATTTATATATATATATTAGTTATAAGCTGTGTGAATAGATATTTTACTACAGTTTTTTGTTATGTTGGAAGAGCAATGGAATAAGGCACACGTGTGCATCGCTGCAATAGCAATTAAACATATAATATTTAACGCGTTGATATCAAATAATCATATTAGTTTACAAACAACCAAACGAGTTGTTTAGCACGTGTGCATCGCTGCAATAGTGTTTAAACATGTAATATTTTTTTCCTGAGACGATTTAAAGCAAAATACACAATGACACTCTATTAAACAAATCTACAATGATAAAGAACATGGTTACTTACTGAGTTATTAACGCACAGCAATACCACACAAAGAAAGCACGAACTTTAAAGGAATAGACAAAAAAAGGAAAGTGAGGACAGCTCCGTTGTAGTGCACTGGACAAGTTCACCCAGCGCATTGCAGTTCGGTACAATTATGTGATCTATCGGCTAAAAAATATCGGCCTAATTTTGAAATCGGACCGATAACGATAACCTTAATAATAGCATTTATCGACCGATAACGATATGCCCGTCATTATATATTGTGCATCCCTAACTGTTGTTATTCAATAACTCAACAATTCAATAAAATAACTCTATAAAATTCACAAATAAAAAAAAAAACACCTCCATAATTTGTCATATTTCAAACAAATCCTTCAGCCAGGCTAAATAAAGTGAATGAGTAAACATAGAGCAACAAAGATAGATCGGCTCTTCAGTACAATTGGACCATTGCGATTCTTTTTCTTGCCTCATTTCATTTTTCCCCTTGCTGTAGGATTGGAGTATCTTGTGGTGGGACATGAGGATGTGAGAAAAGGTCGTCCTGTTGTAAACATGAAGAGCGTAGTGAAGCCATGGAGAGCCAGCTTGAGTCGGAAAGTCCATCAGCTGCTGAAAACCAAATGTAGCTGAAAGACACAGTGAGATGTTCAAAACAACAGCACACGCCAACTTAGACTTTATTTAACTGTGATCGTTCTTCACCATCTGAATCAAACTAATACTTTAGGTGTAAAACCAGCTGTTTAGGGGTATTTGCTAGCTGTCGGATCTATACTAGCACTGTACAGAATGTATAATATATATATGTATGTATGTGTGTATATATGAATATAAGATAATATGTCGTTTTTTTATTTCTTTTGCTAACCTTGTATATAGCATGCTTTTTGTACAGAAGAAAAATATAATGCATATATGCTAACGGATTGTCCTTTGGCTGCTTTTTTTATGATATTATAATATATGTTTTCTCTTAAAATTGATTTAATTAAAGGGATAGTTCACCCCAAAAAATAAAATTGTCATCATTTGCTCATCTTTTACTTGCTCAAATTCTGAAATTTTGCTGAAATTTCCATAAAAAGATTGAAGGTTTCTTCAAAATATCTTCTTTTGTGTTTAATAGAAGAAAAATAAATCAATTGGGAACCACTTGAGGGTGAGTAAATAATAAGTAAATGTTCATTTTGGGGTAAACTATCTCTTTAATGTTTAATTTTATACCGATTATGGCCACAAGGTGTCAGCATATGATCATACTGATGGTTATTATGAATAATATTCACAAACAGATAATTTTGTATGATTTGCTGCTGAAAGATGTAGTAGGGCACACCCCCTTTACTGAGATTGGTGTAAATCACAACAAATTAGTGTAAATCGAACAATTCATAGACATTAGATTAATTAATTATTACAATCATCAAATAATACAAAAAAAGAGATAAATTTGACAAAAAAAAAAAGGTTTATTGAAAAATATACTGAAGTTAAATAAATTAAAATAAATGTGCAAATAAACTGTTATTATGAGTAAAAAAATTATGTAACATTCATTCATTCATTCATTCTTTTTCTTTTTGGCTTAGTCCCTTTATTAATCAGGGGTCGCCACAGCGGAATGAACCGCCAACTTATCCAGAATATGTTTTATGTAGTGGATGCCCTTCCAGCTGCAACCTATCACTGAGAAACACTCATACACTCTTATTCACACTCGTATTTTACAGACATTTTAGCTTACCCAATTCACCTGTAGCGCATGTCTTTGGACTATAATGGGAGCACCTGGAGGAAACCCACACGAACACGAGGAGAACATGCAAACTCCACACAGAATTGCCAATTGACCCAGCCAAGGCTCGAACCAGCGACCTTCTTGCTGTGAGGCTACCCACTGTGCTACATAATAGTAACTAAATTTCAAAATAACATCTATAAACACATATAAAAATTTTCAGCTATTATGGGGTGGCTGTCATTACAGAGTTGGACTTGTAATCCAAAGGTTCAGGTTCGAGTCCCAGCACCAGAGGGGATTGTAGGTGTTGAGAGTGAATAGCCAGTGCTCGCCTATATATAACCAGAATCTATAGCTCGGCAGAGGTGATTCCCTTGAGCAAGACACTGAATACACATCAACTGCTCCGGGTGTGAGTCGCTTTGAATAAAGCATGCTTAATTCTCAAATGTACATTTTTATATATTTCTCCCATCACCAAAAAAGATTAGAGATAAAACAAATTAATAATAATAAATATAATAGTAATAATAAAATATATATATTTTAAAGATGCTTTGATTTCTTCTATTGTTCTCAATTGTAGTAGCTTTGGATAAAAGTGCCTGCAAATGATTAACTGCAAATTAGAAACACACTCATCACTATAAACTTTTCACATAATTTAAGATAATACTGCACATATATATTAAAAAATGTATATATCCTAATTTTTTCCAAAATCAAAAAGCACAAATCTAAAACATTTTCAGTAATTAATCCCAAAGCAGGGATTTTTGGATATCAGGCAACCACTGGTGGGCGGGGCTAGCGCTTGGTCCATGAGGCCCCGCCCCACACGCCTGCATCCGCACCTCTGTCAGCCGCGCAGATTGGCGTGCCGCGATGTTGCTTTCTGTAATGAGGACGCTGATGGATTTACGGTCAAACTAACGAAGGAAAAAACATGTCCGAAGTACGAAAATTCACGAAGAGGTTGAGCAAACCTGGGACGGCAGCGGAGCTCAGACAAAGTGTGTCCGAGGCGGTGAGGACGTCCATTGCTGTGGTTAGTAACTCTCTCTCTCTCTCTCTCTCTCTCTCTCTCTCTCTCTCTTCTCTCTCTCTCTCTCACACACACACACACTCTCTCTCTCTCTCTCTCTCTCTCTCTCTCTCTCTCTCTCTCTCTCTCTCTCTCTCTCTCTCTCTCTCTCTCTCTCTCTCTCTCTCGTTAAGGCTGTCTCAACATGTAGTGAGATAGCTATCTAGGGGTCATTTTTGACAACACATTCGGATATATGTTGTCTACCAAGGCAGCTCACTAGGTTTGAAGGCACTGCTCGTTTATGATTTGACCTCTTATATGAATAAAACTCTGTCAGGTATTGCTTATTCATATTTCCCCCCCTTTCTTTAACCTAAACGGCGTTTGTAGTTTTTATTAAAACACGTGCCAGACTGCTGAGGCATAACGTCTAGTGCCTTCTGGGCAATTACACCTACTGCTTCAACATCTGTCTTCCACATCGCATAGTCAGCTGTAGAAAGCTCGTGCATTTAAATACTGAAAGAAGCCTTGGTTATGATAGAAAATAAGGGATCAAATCAAAGAAAAGCTGCCAGTTGGGTGATCCTGACTTTCCTAATAAGGAAAGACATTGTATTGTAGCCCCTTCTGGAACCACATGGAGCATCCTTATGCCTTTGTGTAAAAAAAGCATGTGCTCATGCACCAGTCCATGATTGAGCAAAGCACATGCTTTTTGTCCCAACTGAACCACTGAAAATGAATGATCTGGAGAGCAGAAATGTGACATTGATGTTTTTGGGAAGTGTTTAGATTGAATTTAACTGGGAAATCAGGCAATTTTCACAATTTTGATATTTTCTATAAGTGTTATGAGTAAAAGCCTACTGTATAATGCTGTGATTGCCAGTTTGATTGTGGTTTCCAGGGTGACAGACAACAAATGGCACTCTATGGTGATTGCAGAGCCTCTGTGTTTCCCTTGAGAATAGCCCCAGGCTGCTCAACTACACTTCCTGTGTCCTCTGCATGTGCTAAATGAAGTATTTGTCTCATATTTCCCTTTTCTGTGCCCCTTTTGCATGGTGCGTTTGCACAGATATGAACAAAATCATGACACAAGTGTGCAGCTTTATCACTGGCTTTCAGTGTTTCACTTGAAGACCCATCGAAGTTGATTAACGAGCAAGGTTTTGTTTCCTGTATTGACTTTTTCCTCACAGGAAGCTTTGCTCGGATATATCAAAGGTCTTGCCACTTATTTTTATTTTAAGAAGCCAGTAGGTTTTAAGTCATACAATTGCTGCTTGCTGGTTACTAGGTTGCATTGGGGGAGGGGTGTTATAATTGAAGATGAAATATGATTGGATGACAATTTGTGTTGTGCAGGGTGAGTCATCAAAATATTTTGATCTGCTTGGCATGTCAACATACTTTTTAAAATGTGTATATTATTTAAGAGGCTGTTTACATGGCATCGTTTTACTGTTAAGATTAAATTTGAATGGTTTTTTTTCTGCATTTTGGCTGTTTTTTAAGATAAGTTTAACCGAAAATGTAAATTCTGTCACAGGCATGGTAACCGGTTTTAAGGTTTGTCGCGGTTCGGAAAAGTCAAGGTTTTAATACCGCTAAAATGTTCTATTATACCATTCCTAAGGTATATGAAAGTTGTTTTTTTATGTATTTGTATGTGTTGGTCAATTATTTATTTTATTTAAATTAATTATTTAGCCTGACATGTTTACTGTTCCAAAAGTATAAATGTTGCCTAAAATAAAATATATTGTGTTCAAAGAGGATTTTTTTTTTGTTTTTAATGCAGACGTTTAAAAAGAACTTATTTTAGAGCAGTATTCACAATACCGTGATACCATGATATTTTTATCCAAGATTATCATAGCGTCAGAAACTTATACCGGCCCATGCCTATTCTGTTATCCATTACTCACCCTCATATCGTTCCATTCCGCAGAGACTGAGACATTTGTTTATCTTTAAAACACAAATTTAGATATTTCAGCTTAAAGGGCACCTATGGTGAAAAATCTACTTTTCAAGCTGTTTGGACAGACATATGTGCATGTATGGTGTAAAGACCATCATATTGGGGTGAAATAAACACACCGTCTTTTTTTTTCAATTTAGCAACATAAAAAACGGTGGACCAATTGGAGCGGTTTTCAGATCGACCGCAACTTTACGTAGGAGTGCGGTCCCCCCGCCCACCGAATTGATTGACAGCTGCACGTATTAACATGTCCCGGTAGTCATGTGCAAAATCATATCAACAAGAGAGGACGAGCGCAAAGCAGGCAGAAATAAAAGGTCTGTTCAGTTCGTTAGGATCATCAATCATCATCAAATATGATCAAGAGTAAGTTTCACATGTTTAAAATGTTTTAAAACAGAACATGTGTGTAATGAATTACAGCGATTCACTTCAGATTCACTTCATCAGCCCAGCCATGTGTCAGAACAATTATAAAGGAAGACGCTTCAGTTCTGGTTTGTGGACGTTAAATTAGGTTAATTTTGTACATTTGTCACAATAATCAGTATATCGACTTATCGCACAACACATGAACATGACCTCAATCGTTTTTGGGGATGCAATATTTATACTGTATCACCTATACATAAAACCAATTCTAGCAACTTTGACTATAAAATTTACTTAAACTTAAAATGACAATAATATTGTTTATCGCAATCTATTTTGGTGGGATATATCATACAACAAAAAATAGATATCGTGACAGGCCTATCCATGAAAAATATGTTGCTACTTCCAAATCGCATAAAACAGTGAAAAGCCTCAGAATTGTGCCTGTATTTTCTAGCCGGCACTCAAAATGGAGATGGAAGCTCCGTTAACATCAGTCTTCCCTCCTATTGGTTTAAACTTGCAAAATTGTATGCTTAATAAAGTTAAATCTTTCAAATATTTTGTTCACATTACCGGAAGTCACCAGCTCTCCGTTGAAATTTATTGTCCTTTTGTCCCTTTGTGATGGGATGTTCATTCATTCATTCATTCATTTTCTTTTTGGCTTGGCCACTTTATTAATTTTTATTCAAAATTTATTTAATGGGGTCGCCATAGCGGAATGAACTGCCAACTTTTTTTCAGCATATGTTTTACGCAGCGGATGTCTTTCCAGCCGCAACCCAACACTGGGAAACATCCATACACTCCTGCATTTACTTCGGCATTACTGGCATGCATGGCACAGTATATTTAAGCTCAGCCTTTTACATATTTGTGTAAAGGGGATCATTTTGAAAGCATTGACGCCTGTATGCAAAGCTTTCCAGAAGCACAAAGTCATAAACTTGTAATGTAAACCCACACTCGAGTGAATTTTATGATTGTTTTGGAGTACACTGGAGTGCTGCTGGGATGTCTTTTTTTTTTTTTTTCTAGGTCAGTCATTAAGTTTTCATCACACTGGTAACCTCGACAAAAGTTCTTTTGAGGATAATTGTAGACTATCAGGCCAAAATTTTTGGCCAAAAAAAAAAAAAAAAAGATTCCCACACTAATTCGTTTCTTGCACACATTTACAGACCTGTAATCTACCATTGTTGGTTATCAAGTACTCGCACATGCTTATAGACCAAACTCACACTATACATGTGCATTTACCAATTTCACAAAATCAATAATAGTGAAAATATAGTGTGGCTTTCAAAACTTGAATGTAGAAACACCCAGCAGGCACAGGACATCAACATGATGCCAGATTAACGTTGTACCCCTACATCGTGGTGACGTTGCATTTTGTTTGGAAATGAAAATCTGGTTGACATCAGAACCCAACGTCTTGCAGACGTCAATGTCAATTTAATTAAATTAATCTTTATTTGTATAGCGCTTTTACAATGTAGATTGTGTCAAAGCAGCTTCACATAGAAGATTCTAGTAAATTGAAAATGTGTCAGTTCAGTTTTCAGAGTTTAAGTTCAGTTTAGCTCAGTGTGGTTTAATTTTCACTGCTGAGAGTCCAAACACTGAAGAGCAAATCCATCGATGCGCAGCTCCACAAGTCCCAAACCATGCAAGCCAGTGGCGATGAATAAACTTCACCAATTGGTGAAAGTGAAGGATAAAAAACCTCGAGAAAACGTCTAACCTAAAATCAACAAAACATCAACGTGTAATAGGCATAGGACGATAACTGGTTTCAAGGTTTGGAAAAGTCAAGGTTTTAATACCGCTATAATGTTCTGTTATGCTCTTCCCAAGGTATATGTAATTTTTTTAATTAATTTTTTATGTGTTGTAAAGAAATCTGTGTTTTTGAAACTAATGAAGAGAGCAGAAGTCAATGATTTATTTAAATTATTTAGCCTGACATGTTTACCGCTCCAAAATATTATAAAGGTTTCTTAAAATAAAGTAAATTGTACTCAATGGGGAATTTTTTGTTTTATTTTGTTTTACCTAGACATTTAAAAAGAACTTATTTTAGAGCAGTAATCACAATACCGTGATGCCATGAAACCGTGGTATTTTTATCGAAGGTTATCATACCGTCAGAAAATTATACTGGCCCATGCTTAATGTCTAATGATATAACAGCTTGATGTTGTGTGAATGTTACCACTATGATGTCTATCAGACGTTGGATTTTGGTTCCTATACCTGATGAAAAATGTCAGTATTTGACGTCAGTAAAACGTTGGTTTAAGATGTTGGCTCAATGTTGGATTTTGGTCAATTTCCAACAGAACCTAAAATCAACCAAATAAAAACGTCATTTGACATCATTACTGGATGTCAAAATAACGCTGTCCTTAGACGCTGGCTAGACATTAAATTTTGGTCACCTGACGTCATGACCTAAATCTAACCTAATATTAACGTCTTATGACATTGTGTGCTTGCTGGGCAGGTTTTACAGTTACAATAAATTGCAAGAGTTAGAATCAACACAACCAAGCTGTAAGTGTGTTTTCTACCTCAATGTGGTGATATTTAATGTGTATGACAACCTCTGTTCCATTTAACCATTTACTAGCAGCTTTTTCAAGATAAGTAAAAGCTTGAAAGATTTTCAGTCGGGTGTTATGAATGTATTTACTTGTAGAAAGATCCTGCACAGTGTATATATTGCAATATTTCTCTCTCTGTTAAACATATTGTATGTGGCTTTCCTGCTTTTAATGTTTGTAGAATATGTTTTATGCTGTGAACCAACTTAAAGATTTATTCATTAAAGTTCCGCCAGAAAAAGTTGTAGAATTTGTATAATAAATTAGTGTAAAATATCCTGTGGAAATAATAGCTGTTTTTTAGTCTTTTTAATGCATTTATTATATTTTCATTAATTATTAATGTTCTAAAAAGTGTTTTTTTTTTTTTTTGCCATGAAGATAGCCCATGCGGATTAAATAAATGATGACAGTACGGTTTGTGGTTAACACAGGTTCAAAATATTTCAGACATTTAATCAAAACCCATTCAAATAACCAATGACTCCTTTTCTGCTCTTTGTACTCATTCCTCCACCACTCTTTGGTCAAACATGACTCCATTTACTTTAAAATGCACACTTTTTTGCTTTATAAATGCAGGCTTATTGTAAATGGCTTAAAGCAGGCATGTCCAAGCTCGGTCCTGGAGGGCCGGTGTCCAGCAAAGTTTAGTTCCAACCCCAATCAGACACACCTGGGCTAGCTAATCAAGCACTTACTAGGCTTTCTAGAAACATCCGTGCAGGTGTGTTGAGGCAAGTTGGAGCTAAAATCTGCAGGACACCGGCCCTCCAGGACCGAGTTTGGACACCGCTGGCTTAAAGGGAAGGTTAAGTGTAATTTACTCGCTTTTCACTTGTTCTAAACCTGTTTGACTTTGTTTTTTTTCTGAAGAAAGCTGTAAATCTGTAACCATTGACTTCCATAGTATTTGCTTTTTAACTATGACTAACAATAGTCACTGGTTTCTGCAAAATATCATCTTTTGTGTTAAACAAAAAGATTTGTAACCACTTGAGGGTGAGTAAATAATGAGTATGTTATCATTGTTGAGCAAACCATCTTTTTAAATAGTGTATATTATTTCTGAGAGGGAAGAAATAGTCATACCTTGCTCTTCTTCTAAAATGACTTATTATTTCCACTTGCAATAACGCTGATAATGCTCATTTAAAAATATTAGTGGAAATTAATATTGACCTCAAATATGGGACAGTTGTAGCCAAGCTGCAAAAATGTGTGTTTTTACGATGTGCACTTGTGAGTCACTAGATTTTACGCTGTGTTTTCCAGCCCAGGACTGAGAATAAATATTTCAAGGTGTTTGGGCCTCAAATGCTCACAGATCCGCGGAGCATGTGGCCCTTCACCAGATTTACAAGACAAGATAAGCTCTTCAAAAGCCTTGTAATGATACAGAAAAACGATCGGATCTGTGTTAGCATAAAAACGCAGAGGTTCAGACTGAGGCCGCGCATGTGTTTACACACACACAGTGGCCTAATGCACGTCAGCTGGGCCACGAACTCTTTCTGTCTGCCTAACCGAAAGTCTCACATCTGGAAAGTGCATTAACCACCCTAGAGATGTGCTCCAGTGGTAGTTTCTGCTTTAAGTCGCCCACTTTGCCGGCTTTTACGTTTTCATGTTGCGTTCTTGCATACGGAAATATCATGGCTGAAACGCGCGTGGGCCAACGCCCATTGGGCAGAAAGCTGGCTCATGTTTCCTTTTACCTCAGCTTGTGGTTTGATGGCCTGCGATTCTTCTGCTTCTTTAGTTCCTCTTTGTCCTGAACATGCTTGACGTTCATGGTTTGCTTTTTAAATGATTTGCGGTGGTTTTCATAGGCTGGTTCTAACACTGTATCTTAACTTAATCTTGGCTCAGAGATCTTTTAGACTTTGCTAACAACGATTAACCATGGGATGTGTATTGGGAAAGATTGTATATTGGGTTTGGAATGGCAGATTGAGGTTAAGGCTGCACAATATATTGTTTCAGCATCAATATCTCAATGTATGAATCTGCAAAAGTCGCATCGCAGGATCAGCAATGTTGAGTTGGGATTATAATAAACCAGCAAACACAGTTCAGAGCATGCAATGCAAAGTTTAACACTACCAGTGAAATATTTTATTTCAATTTGTTTTTAAGACCTGTAACTGTGTAAGATTCTCAGTAAATTTTGAAGCTTTGACAGATTAATAGTATTTAATTTTAAATACAATGGAAAAATATACAGTGTTCATTGAATTTCTGAATTTAAATACTGTTAGGTTCTACAGAAAGACATGGTTCATTTAATTTATATCTTTATTCTGTTGGATTCATCTATGGTTGGACTGTTTTTAAATATTTTTTGCATAATTCATTTACCTACAAAATTATCCCAATTTTCTAAAACTATGATTCTTTTCCAAATAGAGTTATAAGTCAATGTTGTGAAATTATATTAAGTTTGCAATATATATAGCCGACAAACTAAATATTGCAATATCTCTTTTTTCCAATATCGTGAAGCCCTATTTAAGATGTTCATCCAGTCACCCAAACAAAAGGATATTTCTCCCAAAAATGAAAATTCTGTCATCATTAGCTTTTCTTAGACTTGTTTCAAACCCTTTGTGAGGGAAAAACTCAACGGAAGATATACTAAAGAATGTTGGAAATCAGCATTCATTGACTTCCATCATGTTTGTTTCCTGTTTTGCTTGTCAGTGGCTGTTGGTATCTTGTTTTGTGTTCAGCAAAAGAAAGAAACAGTTGAGAACTACTTGAGTACATGACTTGACTTTCTTTATCATCCACAACTCGAAATTTGTCTTTGAATTCACCACATTTTACATTCATTATTACATATGTCACATAAAAACAAGAAGTAACACGAATACATTAAACAACACCACACAATTAACGAAAGAAATGTAAATTAATTAGCCTTACTCATACTCAAATCACAGTACTTAAATTTGATGGCTGTTGGTGCGAATGACATTTGATGCGCTTTCCAGGTGTACCCAGTTGAAACATTTTTCATAACCTTTTAGAATGGCTCAAGCGCACTGCGAGTCATGTGACAAGAACGCACGTTACATAAAAAATTTTTGGTAGACTAATTACTTCAGACAAACACAGAAAACCCAAACATTGCAGTGCTTTTTAGTTTTTAGTTTTAGTGCTTTAGTTTGTTATATCCTCTGAGAAAATAGTTGATGGTCACCTACCAATGACAAAGGAGCATGCGGAGCGTGCTTTCCACACACTTTTAGACACGATGTGTAAATAGCCCCTAAATCATCTTTTTGATGGCAATAAGCTGAAATATGAAATTATAAACTATTTTCAAAACAATTTCATTCAATTGTCTTTGTGGTTGATCTGCAGTTTGAACTACTCAATTGCTTTTCTTTAATTGGCAATAGTCCATATAGCACCATGTTAAAACACATAACACTCGCAACCAAATTCTTATATATGCCATCTCCAAAATATGTTGACTTGCACAAGAGGACTGTAATCTCCTAATAAAATGTAGTCTCTAATTCTTTTTTGTTTCTAATTAGACATTTTATACAAATGCCAAATTACTATGATGAGGACATTTTTATTTATGGCTGAACTATTCCTTTCAGTGAGTTGTGAATTTGTTTACTTTGCATTTTTTGGAAAGCTTGTTGTATTATAAATGCCAGGCTATTATTTTGTGACTTTGCAAAGAAATATGATGTGTCTTCACTCCACACATACAGTCGTATAATCCGCCATTGTTGTTTTGGTACACCAAGTACTCACATATACACTGTAAAATTTATATGACGACAGCAAATATTTTTATGTTTTTAAAATTTATTTTAAAAGTTAATACGTTTACCTAATATTTTTATAGCCAATATTTAAAAATATTTTTAGTAATATTTTTAGCCAGTTTGACTAAATTAAGTTGAGATGACTAGAAAATTTCATTTGATTCAACTAAACAATTTAAAGCAGTAAGATTTTTAAAAAGTGTATACAGACACGAAGACTACATGCAATGTACTGGTTTTACAAAATCATGTTTTTGTAGTTTTGAATACAATAATTACCAATGCATTATTGTTTTCTAAAGCTTGCACTTTAAAACCTGTTTTCAAAAGTTAGCTTTTTTTTTACAAAATGCATAGTTTTTGACGTTATGAAAATATAATAACTGTGATTACGGTGTAGTTTTCTGAAGCTTGTCCTTTAAAATCTGTTTTCAGGCCACCACAGCCCTGTTGTCGTGTCAATGAATGGCCAAAATACACCAAGATTTCTTTATTTAAACCCTCTTATTTTAAATTGTTATAATAGTTTGCAAGAATACACACAACCAGGCTGTAGAAGAAATATACAGTAGGGAGTAATCATTTCCCCCACTCTATATGATTGTTTAATGTCCCTGACAACTTATTTAGTTCCATGTACCCACTTATTAGCAAATTTTTTTTTATTTTAAAGACGATTAAATATAATGAGTGGGTTAGTATTATGATGTATTTTCTAACACATTGCTGTGAGAGCTGGACTGGCTGTGGTTTTCTGCCTCTGTGTGGTATGACACATGACAGGAAGTAGCTGCTAAAACTCTTGCATTGGTTGTCAGCTCATGCGTGTGCGCTTGAGAAACACAGGAAGCATTGATGTGTATTATAAGCATTGGTATTGATGTGTGACTTCATATATCCGGATATATTTGGACTGTTATTCCCTATTATAGATGTATACTTTTATTCAGCAAGCATGCAATCTTTTGGTCACTTAAACAAGCTTGTAACAATTTTTGTCTTTGAAAAAAAACATAGTTGTTGTTGTTAAATACTTTTTAATCTCACAATTCAGAGGTTTTTCTTGCAATTACGAGCTTATATGTTGACTTTTTATTCTTAGAATCGCATAATATGAACTTGCATTTGCTAGTTATTAAGGCAGAATAGCAAGATATTCATAAATGTGTAAACAAATAGTCAGAATTGGCAGATTTTAACCCAAAATTTTTACTTTCCTACTCACAATTCTCTCTTCTTTCCTCAAAATTACACTGTTAAAAAATGGCAGCTGTGGTTGCTGGAATTATACCGCAAAATAAATATAATAGGAACGTAAGAGAAATATCTAAAAACCATAGTTCAATAATTTATAGTCATGCACCAATGTTTTGAAGCACTAACATCTACATAGCCTAGCTTAGCTGTGTTACAGAGACAAAAACACAACCATAAGCAGGTCAGTACTTCCCCAATCAAGGATTATTTTGAAATTGTTTTAATTTGCCATCATTTTGCTTTAGTACTTCGGTTTCAGCTGAATTATTTCTGTGATTATGGGTTCAAGCTCCGCTGATCCTTTAAAAGCCAAACTGTTTTAAACATGAAACAATGACCATCAGCTTTACTCCAGCTTCAAACTTTGGACAGAAGAAAACAGCTGCACACTTTCTGTTTAAACTGTATGTAGCTCTGAAACCATAACTTCTGACCGCTAATAGTTGCCAGCAATCCGACACCTTCAGCTGGAGGATGTGCTCATAAATTGAAAGTTTCCTAATATGTGTAACTGACAAGTCAGCTGAAATATCATCGGTTTGGCAACTCCCATTCACCGCTGTGTAATGTGGGTCAAAAGAGTGTTAAAGAAGAGTTGATTTGAAGGATTCTTTTGAGTATTTGAGTTTCTTTCATCTGTTAAACACAAAAGAAGATTTGAAAAATGCTGGTAACTGGCACCCATTGACTTCTATAGCATTTTTTTCCTTCTATGAAAAATGGTTGCTGTACTTCCAACTGAAATGGAATATTGAGTTGGTGGCGGGGTTCCTTTTTGGGAATCATTCCCTCATAGCAAACTAACGGTAAGAGGGGCGTGGTTTTGTAAGCAACACCTAGAGTCCCTAGTTGAATTATTCTGGCAATGCAATTGTAATTTGCTTTGGAAAGACTTTTTCCATTTTGCAATTGAGATAGATGATAAAGATGTTCCCTTACTGTGGGAAATGTTTTGCTTGGGTTTGCTGATTGCAAAATAGAGACAAAAAAAAAAAAATGTTATCCACCTATATTATTAACAAAATTTTGTATACATAAATGTGAGTGTACAAACCAAAGTCTTTTTTTAAATATATTTTGTGTACTGAACTGCAGTATCAAGGTTATTGCAGATAATTTTCACAAGTTAAAAAATAAATTCAACCTCACTTTGTGTCAATCATATTGACAAACTACAATCAAAACTTGTCATAAAAAAACAGAACTGAAATTTATATATTCAATTTTAATTTCTAATTAAATTTTTTAAATAATTTTTTTATGAATAATTTTAATTTCTTTATTTTTTTTCTGAAAAAGCGGTTTGAGAGGTGTTATGCTGAAAAGCTGAATACATAATGCCATCTGTGATACTGTAATTCATAACTCAAATCCATGAAATAAAGAAATGCTAGATTTTATTTGTTATAATATGCCTGCTTGAATTGCATTATTAATTCCCTTATTATTGAAAAAAGTATTTGCACGTCTTTTCACCTAAAATGTATTTGTACCAAACAAAAAATACATAAATATAAAGATACAAATTATACCAAATGAAATTCGTTACATGAAGAGCATTTTCCAACAAATTTAAGCTATATGAAGTGGTCAAAATTTGTTTCAATGTTGGTACGAATGATATTTGATGCACTTTCCAGGTGCACCCAGTTGAAACATTTCATAACCTTTTAGAATGGCTCAAGAGCACTGCGAGTCGTGACAAGAACGCACGTTACATTAACATATTGTTTTTTTTTTTTTTTTTCAGTCTTATCAGGTAACAATCCAAAGTAATTCAAAATTTCACTTTGTGAGTCGTTCTTTTTTAGAGATGGTCACGATTGTTGTAGCTACTTAATCGTATTGAGAGGAACAGAAATTAACCGATTCAAATACGAACAGAAGCATCAGAAAATATGCAATAGGCTACCATTAAATGCACGAATTTTACATCTTGCAATGTAAAAGTAAGCAGTTTTTTTTCGTAATATCTAAATAAGCATAGTTTATTATTAGGTTATTCATAGGCTATATGTGTAAATACAGCTGATGTAAAACCTTTTTTAATGTTTAAGATTTATTTAGGCTACTACAGAAAAATGCACGAATGCGTGCGTTTATTTAACTATTAATATTATACTAATTTAGATGATTGACTGCTGGCATGACGATGTGGATGGTGTAATTTTGTTGTTAGTAGCTAGGCAGTCAAAAACTTTTGATTTGTCTTTCTGCCTTTAATGCACTTTTGAAAGATACTTTCACTTAGCCAGATTGCTTGCGTTTCTGCTAATACAAGAAAACAACTTGTTGCGTTGTTGCAACGGGCATTGTCGCTGTCCACTCAGGAAACGAGCTGTGTGCACTCCACTGAGTACGCTTGCACAGCCGAGATCTGTGAAGTCTTTTATATTGATGCACTCGCTGAAAACGCATGTATTTCTCATGTGAGATTGCCAACTGTGCAATGTTGAAGAATATCAAATATCGTAAATTAGAAAAGGTTGGTCAGTTAAATTATGCTACTGTAAGCAATGTTTATTCAGCAATAATTCTCTATTACCAATTGCAGAACCGTTCATGTCAGAGCTTATCGATACTTCAGTCTTTTATAATGTAGGACCGATACCGATAAAGTACAGAGTTTCGGTACCCATCCCTAATAGTCTGTTTATGATTTGTTTACGTACGTAATGTATGAAGTATCACAAGCAGTGTATCAAAATTCCACTGATTTCCAGAACTAAACTTTGCATTTTGGGATAATTATAGCACAGATCTCTCCTTCCACTCTACACCATATTGGATGAACACATAATGTAGCCTATTCCTCTTTCTTTTGTACTTTGGAGAAGAGAGAAGAACACTGTATCACTGCTTGAGTTGTCTCTGAAATGTTTTGCATTTTTTCATAATAAATTAATTAACTTGCATCGGACTCAGTGTGTAAGGTTTGTTTACGTGAGGAATTTTTCACATATGAATGCGAAAAAAACGCATTCAAAAATTTCAGACCTTGACTTTAAAACTATTTCTAATTCTATTACAAAAAGGCTTTGAAGACAACTGATATTTGTTATTTATATAATCTTTTTTCTTTAATGTGTGATGTATTTACCCCTTTTGTATATCTTTTTTGGTCATATTTTTTCATTTCTTCTTTATACTGTACTGTGATTGTATATGCTCGCATTATTCACAATAAAAAATAGAGGGGGGTGGTTAAGAATATTGCTATGAAAGCAGTTGCTATGAAAGCCGTCAGCTATACGTCAACAAAAGGACCGCCACTCCAAACGTGGAAGTAAATAGTCAGATTTGATTAAAGATTACCAAAACAAACTTTTTTCAATGGATTAGCTTGCACAGATTATTCAGTCACTTTAACAATAAAGACGTGAGTTATCAAAATAAACATCATACATTTTAATTTCACACAGACTTTAAATATGTCGTTCAGATGAATCTTTTTCACTTTCCATGTCTTTTGATCATCTCACATGGTTGGTTTTGGATGAAACACTTTCTCTTCCATGGACTGAGCTCTTTGAATGAGTATCAGAGCATGACACGGGCACATCAGCTGAGTCAGGACTGTGTGCTTAAGCTTTAACACATGATACTCTTGAAAAGAGAACTTGAAAAGAGAAAACACTTGTGAGAAAGCTTTGAACTCTACTCTAAAGCTTTAAAGGTAAGAAATCGGAAGTCCTAGATTTCAGATCTTTTTGTAGAGGGGGATTGAGTCCTCTGTTGTATTCAAAGACAGAGCTGTCGCATCACTGTAAGCTACTCTGACAAGTATACATACTAATAACAACAGTGTATGTTCGGCAGCAGCATGAAATGAACACATTTTCTGCACCATGAGTCGCAGAGTTTTTAAATGGCCACTGTAATGTAGATTGCATGTTGTGTGTGTTCAGGAGCAGCCGAAGATCATCGAGCCGCTGGACTATGAGAATGTGGTGTTTCAGCGGAAAGCTCAAATCCACAGCGACCCACAGAGGGACCTGCTGCTGTGGCCGGCTGATGACGTATCAGTAAGTCGTTTCACAAGCTTTATTTCCTGACGTTTATTTGTTTGGCTCATTTTCAAACTTACTCCTCATCCTTGTGCAGAGAGCATACAACTGTGATATGCTTGACTTGGAAAACCTTTATAAAACAGCATTTGCCTATGGTTTACAGTTTTGGGGGGGATTGAAGGGGGATTGGGAGTGCGGCGCGGCTGTTCAGCCTAACACCATCACGAGGAGTCATGGTGTTAATTTATTTCTTTTAATGACAGCAGTAAAAAAACTGAACAATTATTTGAACTGTAGAACTGTACACGCCACAATTTAACATTTATTTTTAGATATTTTTTTTATATATTAATATATATATATTTTTCTGATACTGAGCACCAATTCTAATGCTTCAAGCTTTATAATGCATTGAGCACATTTTCCCTCTAAGTATTTATCTTACCTTAAGAGAAGATCTTGCCTTACCTAAGAGAATAAATCAAGGATGCTGCATATAATACCTTAAACACGTGTCATGGCCAGAAGCAGCTTTACAGAAAATAATTTATCCATTCATTTTACTCTGGCTTAGTCCCTTATTTATCAGGGGTTGCCACAGTAAAATGAACTGCCACAGAAAATAATGTAACAGATATAAAAATTATGAAAAATTACAATGCAATTTGGAAACATTGCAAATGATGAAAGAAGAATTCAACATGTCTCAATCAAGAACAAGTTTGGAGCACATATTTGATGCATAAGAAGTTAAAATGCACACCTATGAATCTAATACTTCTTTACTAAAAGGAAATGGGCCTATAAAGGACTGTTTACCGCAATAAGTATAATACAGGTTATATTATTAAATATTCATGTTAAGAATAAATTAAGTTTTATTTATCTAGTAGTTCAGCTTTTAGTGAACTTGCAATATAGTCAAAAACACAGAACTTTCAGTTGTTATATTTAAAAAGGCCTAAATACATGCAAGACCATTCAAATATTTTGCTCGTCTCCAACTATTGACAGCAGATCGCTCAATAAGAGTGAGGATGGGATTTGCACTCGCGAAATCTTCACTGCTCTATTCATTTAACCTAGCAAATGTAATACTGTGCCTCTCGCGATCTGTTCTCTTGCTCATTCACTCTTGTCGCATTGATTTCCGGGTATTTTAACTCATTTTTCGGGGATTTAAATTTGCAGAGACTCGCTGAGCTTCCGGGAGAGGTCATAAGGTTGGATGAGACACTAGATAGAGGCGATAGCTCCACTCGCGTCACAGCAGCTCAAACACTGGAAATACAATGGCTGCACTTGCAACAAAGAACGAATCACTCACGCTAGTCTCGCTAATAAACTGTAAACAGAGGTCGCACCGCATCTGTATATATTTTAGCTGCTGTAGGCTATGCATAATATACGGGAGCGCACGTGCATCTTCAGTACTGTCAAATGTGGCCACACTCTCATTCCCATACAACAGAGAGTGGCTATGTAGAACTCCACCGTGTGCGATACAGAGAGCAGAAATATGTAGTCGCACGACCATGTAGAGACAGAAATCACATGCCGTTGTGTGAATAAGATATTACATAGGCTGTTTACCTTGTTTATTAAAAGAAGTTGTGATCTGGCGCTATATATAAAATACAATTAACTTTACTTCATGGGGGGTCAGGAAAACTGTTGGGAGGATCTGTCTATCTATCTGTCTGTCTGTCTGTCTGTCTATTTATATGTTGGTCTGTCTGACTGTCTATCTATGTCTGTCTCCCTGTCTGTCTGTATATCTGTCTATTTATATGTCTGTCTGTTTGTATGTCTGTCTGTCTATTTGTCTATCTGTCTATTTGTTTATCTGTCTATCTATATGTCTGTCTGTGTATCTGTCTGTCTGTCTATCTATATATGTATATGTCTGTCTTTGTGTCTATATATTTGTATTTCTGTCTGTCTATCTGTCTGTCTGTCTGTCTGTCTATATATATAGTTATATGTTGGTCTGTCTGACAGTCCATCTATGTTTGTCTCCCTGTCTGTCTGTATATCTATCTAAATGTCTGTCTGTTTATATGTCTGTCTGTCTGTCTGTCTGTCTGTCTGTCTGTCTGTCTGTCTGTCTGTCTGTCTGTCTCTATATATTTATATGTTGGTCTCCCTGTCTGTCTATCTATCTCTGTCTCCCTGTCTGTCCGTATATCTGTCTGTCTATATGTTTGTATATATGTCTGTCTGTTTATCCGTCTGTCTGTCTGTTCATTCACTTGTCTATCTGTCTCTATATATTTAAATTGTCTGTCTGTCTGTCTGTCTGTCTGTCTATTTGTCTGTCTGTCTCTGTGTGTGTGTATATATATATATATATATATATATATATATATATATATATATATATATATATATATATATATATATATATATATATATATATATATATATATATATATATATATATATATATATATATATATCGTCACCTTGGAATTATAAAGTTCTATCTGAATGGTTTTGACAAATTGAGCGTCAAAGTTTTTGCATTCCATATAGCAAACAGTATGTGTGCAACATTTGTTTTTTTTAATAAAAAGTCTTAATGTAATATATTTATGTCTGCCTGTTTCTGTCTATCTAATTATGTCTGTCTGTCTGTGTCGATTTATGTCTGTTTCCCTGTCTGTCTGTATATCTGTATATCTATTTACATGTCTGTCTGTTTATATGTCTATCTGTCTGTCTGTCTGCCTGTCTGTCTTATTTATTCATTTGTTTACTGTATCTATCTCATTAATGCATCTGTCTATCTGTCTAAATAATCCATAGGAGGCACACATTGGTCGGCACAGGAGAACCATCAATCCTTCAGTTCCTCAAAATGCTGAGAACGAAGCTAAAAGCCTGTTCGCCAAAGAGGTAAAGACTGTTCAGAACCTCTCACTACCAAACACCAAAGCAAGAGCAAAGCCTGCTGCTCCAGTCTAAAAAATATGAGGTCACATTTTCCTGTTTTTCATATTTATCTCTGCCCATGTGATTGAGTAACTGAGCAACTCTCATGCTCTTTGGCAGTGCATTAAGATGTACAACACCAACTGGCACGTCATCAACTATAATTACGAAGCCTATTCGGGAGATTTCCGGATGCTGCCCTGGTATGCCAAACTTTGCTTTTTTTTTCTCTCAAAGCTTTTGCAGTGCTATTTCCAAAGTTTGGCGTAAGCTACTTTTTCTGTCTTGCAGTAAAGGGATGAAGACGGAAAAGCTTCCCAGCCAAGTGTTTGAGGTGGATGAGGGGGAGGAGGTAAGAGATGTGCAATGGTGGAAAACTGAAGCTTATTTTCACATGTCCTCTGTCCATTTCTCTGTTTACTTATGTGCAGAGGTTAATGATAAATTGGCTACCTCATTTAAAAAAGCTTTTTGTTTATTTTGTTTATATTCCCTGCTTATTATTAAGATATTAACAGTTCGTTTGTAGTTATAAAGTATGATCTTATTCTGCATTCCTAATCCTACCTAAAACCTAAACCCAATGTCTACTTTACTAACTATTAATAAACAGCTAATTCAATCAATTCAATTCACCTTTATTTGTATAGCGCTTTTACAAGTTAGATTGTGTCAAAGCAGCTTCACATAGAAGATCATAGTAAATTGAAACAGTGTAGTTCAGTTTTCAGTGTTTAAGTTTAGTTCAGTTTAGCTCAGTTCAGTGTGGTTTAATAATCACTACTGAGAGTCCAAACACCAAAGAGCAAATCCATCAATGCGCAGCTGTACAGATCCCGAACCATGCAAGCCAGTGGCGACAGCGCGAGGAAAATACTTTACCAATTGGCGAAAGTGAAGATTTAAAAAAGCTCGAGAGAAACCAGGCTCAGTTGGGCACGACCATTTCTCCACTGGCCAAACATCTTGTGCAGAGCTTCACAGGAATCAGTCTCATGCTCTCCACTCCTCCATGACCACCACAGCAGCTGCTCAGGATCCGGCCTGGTCCAGGATTATGGAAACCTTGGGATCATCTTGGATCGAATCAGTGACGCTGCATAGTCTCTGAAAGCCTTGGTATGAGTATCCCCAGGTGGAAATAGAGAATAAAGAGAATAATTAGCGTAGCTGCTGTTCATAGTGTATATAAACAAGATGAAGAAACCTGTGTGGAGCACATTCATGTATCATACCACTAAGTGATGCACTGAATATACTGTATGCTTTACTAAAAAGATAGGTCTTTAATCTAGTTTTGAACTGCGACAGTTTGTCTGAGCCTCGGACATTATCAGGTAGGCTATTCCAGAGTTTAGAAGCCATAAATGAGAAGGCTCGACCTCCTTTACTCAACTTTGCTGTTCTAGGTACTACCAGAAGCTCTGAGTTTTGAGATCTTAAAGAGCGAGTCAAATTGTAGCGAGACAGAAGATTGGTCAGATAAACGGGAGCTAGATTATTTAAAGCTTTATAGGTAAGCAGCAATATTTTATAATCAATACGAAACTTAACAGGCAGCCAGTGTAAGGAGGATAAAATTGGGGTGATATGATTATATTTTCTAGACCTGGTAAGAACTCTTGCCATCGTCCATCGCGATGTTTCACATTAGACATCGTACAATGCCAAATTGGTCGACATCATCCAGACCTAAAGGTTAATGGTTTGTTAATACTGTGAATTGTGACCTAAAATAAAGTGTTATCAACAGTTTTACCATTTTTTTTTTTTTAAATCAGCCAATCAAGTTGGCGGTTCATTTCGCTGTGGCGAAATTAATTAAGGGACTAAGTTGAAAAAGAAAATGAATGAATAAATGAATTCAGACAATCATTGGGTCTGGCAGGAGCACTTTTAGCTTAGCTTAGCATAGATCATTAAATTGGATTAGACCATTAGCATCTTAAAAAATAGAGTCTAGATAATTTTAGTATTTTAAGCTTGACTAGTTACATTGTGTAATAAGACCGATGGAAAATGAAAGTTTAGTATTTGTTGTCAGAATACTTAAAAGCATAACATAATTGATTAGGTTTTATACAGTGCTTAATTTGTAAATTGCGATGTACTGAAACAGATCAGGGTGAAAAATGATGAAAGTGAAGAGTGAGGGGTTTAGAAGGTGGGGGGTTATGGACAAAAGTGATGAGTGTTGAGGAGTCGCGAAAGAAAGTGAAGAGCGGAGCGGGCGGGGGTGCGTGTGAGGAGGGGGATCGGTAAAATGTGGTGCCGGATCAGATTTCAGAGATGTTGTTCCAGCACAAATTAAGCCCTGGTTTCATTTAACAAAATATAATGAAAGCAAATGGCATTTTCAAAATTCATGTTTGGCATGCATATTATAATACATTAATATATAATAATATAATACAATATATTATAATATCAATTTAATGGAAATATATTTTCTTATTTGTTGTATCAAACTTGTATTGAATGTGCTGGAATATAACTATTTTTATGACTAAAAGGGATTAGAGAGTTTTAATAAAGGGATAAATTGTTTTCTTCTACTTAAAGGTCATAGATTTCAAAGATTATGCAAATTGTGTTGTTACACACACACACACACACACACACATAAAATCAAATATTAGATTGTTTATTTTCTTTGCAACATAAACACTATTTTATAGAACACTGGGTTGGCTAAAATTAAAATAATATTTTTATTGGAATAGCTACTAAAATAGTTTTACATGCCAAACCTCAAAGACTGACCATCTTTTTTGGTCAATTATTCTTTGATTTATTTGCGAAGTGAAATGATAAATTTGCTACCTCATTAAAAAAAAATCCATTTTGTTATGGATGGAAAAAAATATCATAAATAATTAGTATTCATATAAGGAAATAGATGCGTGTCCAAGATACATCATTTAGATCAGAGATTTCCCAAACTAGGGCGCATGGTGACCTTTGATTTGACCCACCATCCCATCTGAGATAAGAGGGAGAATGATGGGGATGGTTTAGAGCAGGGGTCACCAACCATGTTCCTGGAGAGCTACAGTACCTTCCTGCAGAATTCAGCCCCAACCCTGATCCAACACAGCTGAACCAATTAATTAGGACCTGAAGCATCACTTGATAATTGCAGACAGGTGTGTTTGGTCAGGTTTGCAACTGAAATCTGCAGGAAGGTAGCCCTCTAGGAACAGGGTTGGTGACCCCTGGTTTAGAGATTGCTATTTCAAATGTAATGTAACCTTTTATTTGTTTGTTTAATTGTTAAGCTACAACAAAAGCTAATTGAAATTAAGTGTTTAAATTTAAATGCTGTAGTTTAGTTAAAAATGTACATACTGTCACCCTAGGGATAGAGGACAATGCAGAGATTTTGGTGAGCAAATCAAAGCAAAGGCAGATTCTGCTTGACTAGTGTATTCAGCATTGAACTCCACTGTTATAATTATGATTGTTTATGTGTTTATTGCAATAAGTTATAATTAAAAAAGTTATACTGTATTAGTTAATATGATTTAAGGTGATGTTTTCTATTTATTTTTTAATATTATGAAATAAATTACAAAATAACTCATGGCAATTTAATGTAAAATAGTTTGGTATATTTACCTTTGGCCCACGGCTCTCAGTGATATTTGGTTTTTTGGCCCTTTATACGAAAAAGTTTGGGCACCCCTGATCTAGATGCACTAGAACGCATCGTCAGTGATGTAACCTGGGGTCACTGGGTGTTTGGGGTCTTTCAACATCAGATACCCTTACCCAGGTGACCTAGCTGAGAATGATCAGACCCCAGCTTGCGTCCCAGTAGCCATCACCCACGGATGAGCCCTCTTTATCCATAGCCATCTTGTGGCTTTCTCTGCAGCTTCACAAACTGACTTAAAGGCCCTCTTCTTAGCTGCTACTGCTAGGCCTAGTTGGTTGAAGATTTTACAGCGTGAACCCTCTACAGCCCACCTTTATTGGCTCAAAATGGGTCTTGCAGCCCCATTCCTTGCACCTCTCTACTAGCATTTGGTACTTTAAGCATTTCTTATCATTTGCCTGTCCCATCCGCTCTTCCCAGGGGGCTGTCTGTGAGTTCAAGCAAAATCAACTGTCTTGTTGCCTCAGAAATGAGGGCTTAGTCCCTTTATCTGGGGTCACCACAGCAGAATGGAACCGCCAACTTATCCAGCACATTTTTAGCTGCAACCCATCACAGGGAAACACCCACACACACTTATTCACACACATACACTACAGACAATTTAGCTTACCCACTTTACCTATAGTAAGTGTCTTTGGACTTGTGGGAGGAACTGGAGCACCCGGAGGAAACCAACACAGGGAGAACATGCAAACTCCACACAGAAACGCCAACTGACCGAGCTGAGGCTTGAACCTTCTTGCTGTGAGGTGACAGCGCTAACCACTGCACCACCATGCTGCCAGTTATATCATCTATAGCTACTAAAATATTATTTTACATTTTACTGCCTTTTAGGTCTTTTACAGCCTCAAAGTTTGACTTTTATTTTAATTTCATTTGAATTATCTGCAGAATCAAGCAATAAAATGGCTACAACATTGTACTTTTTAAACAATAACGGAACACTGAAAACAGTCAAGTCTATAACAATAAATCATTAGCAACTTTTATATTTTAAAACATCCATGAATCCACGCATGACTTGCCCACTGTGTGCAATTTGTCTCGTTGCACAAAAAGGAAAGAATTTCAAGTAATGGTGACCACAGACCTTATTTGAATCATAAATCAAGCCACTGTTCTAAAAACACTTTGTTTTAGAGGTAACCAATGGTAAAGCAGCTTTATAGGTTGCCCTTAAAATGTCTGATGACTCAAATCTCATGACACGTTTCCAAATACAAAATTACAAATCAGACTTCTTTTGGATTTGTGAGGTACTCTGTTAGTTGCTTCAGCATTTTACAAGTCACACAGTTTACCCTGTGTTTGCTGTTGCTTCTGAATACTCTAGCTCTCATCATTGAGAGTGTTAATCACCAATTTCAATCCTCACATCCACTAGAGGTCTTAAAAGAACATTCCACTTATTTTAAATATGCTCATTTATTAAAAGCCCCTAGAGTTAAACAGTTTGGTAACACTTTAGTTTAGGTCATAATTCGTGCTATTAGTTACTGGCTTATTCCCTGTTTATTATTAAGATATTACAGTAACAGTTCATTAGTAGTTATAAAGTATGATCTTATTCTGCATCCCTAATCCTACCCTAAACCCAATGTCTACCTTACTAACTATTAATAAACAGCTAATTAGTAGTTTATTAAGCTAATAGTATTAGTAAACATTTTGTTAATACCATGAATTTTGACCTAAATTAAAGTGTTACCAACAGTTTTACCATTTTTTTAAACCGTTCAGCCAGTCTATGGGTCTGGCAGGAGCACTTTTAGCTTAGCATAGATCATTAAATTGGGTTAGACCATTAGCATCTTAAATAAAAAAAAGTCTAGATAATTTTCATATTTTAAGCTTGACTAGTTACATTGTGTACTAAGACCGATGGAAAATGAAAGTTTAGTATTTCCTAGGCTGATACAGCTAGGAACTGTACACTCATTCTGGCGTAATAATCACTCAACTTTGCTGCTGTGCCATGGCTGCAGCAGGCGCAATGATATTATGCAACACGTAAACATTTTGGAACTGTGCAGACATTTGTGACAGATGAATCATAAATATTCTCAGGCACTGCGTAATATCGTTGTGCATGCTGCAGCATATGAATGGCAACATACACTCACCGGCCACTTTATTAGGTACAACATACTAGTACCGGGTTGGACCCCCTTTTGCCTTGAGAAGTGGCTTAATCGTTCGTAGCATAGATTCAACAAGGTACTAGAAATATTCCTCAGAGATTTTGGTTCATATTGACATCATAGCATCAAATAGTTCCTTGAATATTACACAAGAATGAGAATATAGATCATAGCCATGTCGACCTAGAAAATAGCAACTTTTCATTTTCCTTCAATCTTTAGTGCACAGTGTAACTACAGAAAAGTCGAGCTTTAAATAGAAAAAGTATTCGAAGCTCTTTGGTCAGTTTTGAGCGAGATGCTAATGGTCTAATACGATTCTATGATCTATGCTAAGCTAAAAGTACTCCCGCCAGACCCTGAGATTGGCTTAATGGATTAAAAAATGACACAAGGTCAAGTGTTCCTGTTAAGCGTCGACTCATCGTGTAATAACTCTTATTGACAATATATGCATTATTCTTCAACACTGTAAATGTTATGAGGCTTCTGTGAGGTCATAATCAGATGTAGAGATGAATGGCAGACGATCAGCAGAGAGAGGCCAATTACATGAAACCCTACCCTCGTGATCTATTAATAGACGCGCACTGAAGCGTCCGGCAGATCTTGATAAATTTAGACGTAAAAACTGGTGGTTAAATGGCCTAAGGATTGCTTCTCCACCCTCTGAATGTCTTTGTCTGTATGGGTTTGAATCCGTGCATGCTTGGACACGGAGAGTCTGGCCGGTTTCCTTCTGTAAATTAACCGAGTTGTCTAAACACTACCGTTAAAGGAATTTTTGGGCTGAGGTTGATAACGCTAAAATATGCACAATAATAAGTATGCTAAATGAGGAATAGTTCAGTTTTTATATATGTAAATAAAGAAAATGAATCCTTTTAATCAGTTTTAAATCATATAAATGCTGTTATTTTTGAGATTTCTGTTTATCAAAGAATCCTGAAGAAAATCAGAATAGAAAATAATCAGAATCACGAAACAACTAAATTAGCATATTCATCTTATTTCTGCAAGGATTATGGCATCTAAAAATTTAGCTTAGTCACCATGCAAATTATATTATATAAATATATTAGCAGTAAAATTATTTCGAAAAACCTCCTGACCCCAAACTTTTGAACTGTATTTGGTAGTGTATGTACATAATTCATGTTGGCTCTGTCGTGTCTATTTAATTTAATCAATTAACTGAGTGACTCAAAAGGGAGAACAGGGTGCAGGCAATTGATCAGTCTCCGAAGGGCTGTTAGGAGGAGAGGAGGAGAGCCATAGAGAGGGAGGGAATGGGAAGGGCATTTGTGCAATTATATTACAGTGGAAAGCTAGAGGAAAGCACATTCATAAAGGACAGCAGGCTACTTCTATTAAATTAGCTACACACACACACACGCACATACACACACACACACACACACACACACACACTCAAGCACATGGATTTATAGTTGCTTTAAGTAAAAAATCATACCCCATTATGCCTTTCAGGAGAACATTAGTATTAGTGTTATATGTACAATTTTTTTTTTCAAGCATCTATAAGATGTGTTTGTGAGTGCATGGTTATTCTATTGTTAAAGATGCCATATCATGCTGTTTTAAAAGATCATTATTTTGTTTTACTAGAGTAAGTTATCATTCTTTATTACAAAAAAACAAATAGTGCTCAACATAAGCGAGTACACCCCATTTTGAAAATGAATATTTTTATCCATTTCTCAGTGATAGGTAATATATTTTGGTGCATTTGAACAAAACAGATTTATTAAGCAAATATATTTATTAAAATAATATTTTAGTCACCGAACATCTGTAGAAATAGAAAGAATATACATTTAAACTCATGCGAAATATTGGAAAAAAATTACAACCTACAAAATTTTATAATTTTTTTGTTTCTCTTGAATTTTGCTCTTTTTCTTTCTTGTAATATTTTTCCATAACATATAAATTAAAGTGTACTAATTGTGGACCGTTATTTTGTTAATTAGCTCCAGATTTGGCTCTAATGTGTAAGCACAAATATAATATTGTAAAGCTTCCTATGGAAAATATTAATTTAAATGAGAGATTTATAAGCGGCGTACTCGTCGATGTCGAGCTCTGTGTATATCATACACATGTAAAAGATATGGACGAAGTATCCGTGATGTCACCCATAGATTTCTGAAGAGCGCAAATAAAGCAACAAGTAGGCTTAGCCAACCGTCACCATTTTGTTCGCGAGTCGTTGCACCCAATGGGGGAACAAATAAGGGCAAATAGGCAGAGTGTCAGTGGAGCTACAAATGCCTGCTAGCATTTTGCTTAGATAGGTGTACCTACATTTTCTTTGGGAGAAACGCTTAATACTTCATTACCTCCGACTCGTTTGTGTTCTGACCACATGTGCTTGGCTGTATACTATATTAATACAGTGTTTAGTCTTTTAAAAACACTGTTGTAATACATTGAGCCGCTAAGCATTGTTTATATGACATTTTTCTTCAGGAGGAAAATGCAAATTACTTCCAAATACTTCAAATATAGTCTGTGTTAGTAAATGCAAGGCTATTTATGTAATCCAGGAATAACACTGGATGACAACACTTCAGATGACTGTTATATAGCCTACAGCAAATCAATCTGTCAGATTCTGGAGTGCATTACAGGTCTAAAGAAAAAGAAAAATGATAAAGTATCTTAAAACACATACATTTATAGAGATGGTATAGAAGTATATAATTTCACTCATCTGGCAAATGGAGGCAACTTGAATGGTTTGTGAGCACAATTAAGTGCACACAGCATGCTATATCATCTGATAATTGTAGGAAATAATTCCAAAAGGCAGTTGACTGTAAAGCCACATAAAACAACACAAAAATACGATGTATATGCCAAGTTCAGCGGCTAATCAGCTGGAATCAGCTGAGGTGACGAAACAGCAAGCAGTGAGACCTAACTGTCACTCAAGTGGCCACGCCCTTAATTATGCAGTCTTAATAAAACCTAATAAAAATAAAGCGGATGAGTTATAAAAAAATTCACCTCCTCACAGTTGTCATGAAGGGTAATATTGGCTATATGCACCAAAACCATGTTTTGTACCAGGCTGTAAACATGTTTTTTTATCAGCTGTAAAATTGGCCAATTTCCCATTGCAGTCAGAGAACATCTGGATTTCCTAGAGCCAGCCCCCAAAGGCGGGTCGATGAATTGCAGTTTTAGTTACTTCCGTATTGGCTTCACGAGGGAGAGCAGGAGGTTGCCACTTGGGATTACTTCAGCACTTCTATTCCCTGTTTTTCAGAAATGCTATGATTCATTTTTCTGTTTTTAAAAGCCCCTCTTTCTAAATGTTTAATTGGCCTGTTGACCTTGTGCTTTGGGTTTGGCTAAGCGCTAAGAACACATGTCTTTGTCTTTATTACATTTCTGAAGTAAAAACAGAAAATTGAAACAATATCTGAACAACTTGTGTGTGTGTGTTTGTTTTATATGCTTTTTAATCAGATCTGTTTGTATCAGTTCAACCTATTTTTAAAATACTTCTTTAATAATGAAATTAATTATACTTAAAAAGTGAAAAGAGTGCTTATGCAATCAATGCTGCTGAAATGGCAACCTTGTAAGGTTTCTAAAGTGATTATATCCAAAAACTGTTAACCCTTGTGTATTGTTCAAATCTACTACCCTTTTGTTATGTTGGTGGCTGTTTATGCCCCATTGACTTCAATTATAATGACAGTTTTTGATTGCAAAGCCTTGACACCATATTTCCATGAATATTGGTGGTTTCCCTTGTTGGGAAGAGGTAAAATGTGTCATTTTTACTGTTGATCCCCAGTTGGCATTATTAACCCTTTAGCTAAGCCTGTGCAAAAAGGTTTCTAGCTTTTATATGGAGCTCTATGGAGTAAAACAGCAAATTATAATGTGTGTGTATTATACACTTACTATGTTTACTATGTTATGAGAGCTGAAGTACTTATTTAGATTTTCTCAGACGTATCAAGGTAAGTGCGCAAAGGTCTCTCTCACTCTCTCTCTCTCTCTCTCTCTCTCTCTCTTTCTCTCTCTCTATACTCCACGCTATATACTCCATATAAATCTATATAAAGCCCAGAATCTATATTTTTGCACTGCAGCTGATGATCAACAGTAAAATTTCTAAATTGTACCTCTTCCCAACAGGGAAAACCACCGACAATAAAGAATGCAAAATTATATGGTGTCATGGCTTTGCAATAAAGCATGTCATTGTATTGGAAGTCAATAGGGCAAAAACAGCCATGAACATAACATAAGGTAGTAAATTTGCTCAGAGTGTATTGCTGAGCTTTTGACAATTTTCAAAGCTTTTTCCCAAAATGTGTGACAAAATAAAATCTGTCACCAAAAATCATTACATTTGCTGAAACGCAAAGAAAGTTGTGGCCGAATTAAGACTCAAAATCAGCCCAAAGTGGATGAAAACATCCACATTTATAATGGCATTATCTTTACCAAATAAGTTCAAGACAGAGTTAGATTCAGACTATGCGAATGACTAATCAGATCACTCAAAACAATCTTTGCAATCAATAAACATCAACTTTGCATTCTTTTCCAATGTACAGTGTATTCGAGCAAAAAAGTTGTCACATTGCATTTGTAGGCATTGATTTGTTCCTGGTCTGTTCTCTGTTATATACCAGTAGAATAAATACTGTCAGTGAGAGATGATGAGCTATGTAACTTTGCAGCTCTCCATCACAATGCCACTTTAATGCGTGTGTGTGGTGTGTGTGTGTGTGTGTGTGGTGTGTGTGATATTAAGTTACTATACAGAGGATAAGTTGTGCTTTTTGCATCAGTGTTTGTTTATGTTAGAGCATTTGGGTCTTGAAGTCAGAGAGATCGCACTTATAGAGCTACATTGATATGAGTCTTCTTTATTTACTTCATTTGTTCCTCCTGTGTGTGTGTTTCAGGATTCGTCATCTCTCTGCTCTCAGAGAGGAGGTGTGATGAAGCAGGGCTGGCTGCAGAAGGCCAACATCAACAGCTCTCTGTCTGTTTCCATGAAGGTTGGTGGAATCCCAAACACCATATTTAAAGGCACAGTATGTAATTTTTGCTGCTGGAGGGAAGAAATTCACAATAAACAAAGGCGTAGTTTGACGCTGTGACTGAGCGTGGAATTATGGGAGTTGTGATCTTCATCCTACAGAAAACATGTTCAAGGATAAGCTAAAATATTTTTTAAATTATTATCATGGTAGTGTGAAGCAGAGTAAAGCCACCAAAGTGAATTCAGATGCTGAAGAAATTGCTTGTGAGAGTTGAGCGCAATGTGGCAGGAAAGCAGCTGAGCTTTTATTAAGCCACAGTCCACTGCTTCTGGATCTTCCACTTGTGATTCGTGAAGAAGCAGGGTTGTTTTATCATATTAAATACATTTCAATACTCCGTTATAAGGGGTGGTTCACACAGAATGCATTTTGTCTTTCCAATACGCTACTTTCTATTGTTTTTCAATGTAAACACATGCTTGACAGATGTGTGTGACTATTACGCTTGCGTCTTTCGACTTTTAAAGTGCAGCACATGAGAGTGCCACTTTTTTAGATTGCATGTGAAGTTGAAAGAACTTCCATTTTGACATGCAGTGCTGCTCATTACTGTCAGTTCCAAAGCAGTAGACCAATCAGAAGTCGGAGGCTGTGCAATCACTGCAAGTTTCTGTTTACAGGCACTCAGTGGCTGTGTCAGGACACCCTCGTGCTTTATCCTCACTTTTAATGAAACCATTACTAAGCATTGTGTCTCGCTTTTTAAGATGCAAAAATGCATTCCTTGTTGTCCATTAAACCAATGTATGAATAGTGGCATGGTTGTATTTATTTATTTCTCTGGATTTGAACATACTTCAAAACATTTGGGATAATGCAAGTACATAAATCAGTGAAATTTATAACACTGTTCTAGTGATTTTTTGGATCTTTTGATGAAAATGTCATACATATTAAAAACAGCATTGCTGCAGTCACTTAATATACACTTGCACTTAATATACTGGACATGTGCAGATCTGTGCAATTTGTCAACCCATTGTTGCAAAAATCCATAAAAGTTCTGTTCTTCTCCTAGCAAATCAGACACACATTGTAAGTATTCAACCAGACCCTGAAAAATGTCTTACCCTCAGGCCATTCAGTATATCTATGGCCTTTTTTTTCCTCAGTAGAACTTTAAAGAGGATTTTCAGCTTGGACTTTGGCCCTTAGTCATTAATAAAGACATTGGCAGAGTCTGAAAGCTTAGGCAGCTCACTTGTTGCCTCTCTGTTCAGACGGATTTCTGAGCCAGCATATTGATTTTATCGTTTACTGTATAACAATATAGAGAGAGCTTTGGTGATAAGGAATATCTGCTGACTATAATACTAAATTCTCACTAGAAATGCCATCAAAAGAGAAAAAAACATTGGTAAAAAACATACATTTCCACACAAATCTACACCTGAGCACCACTTCAAGACGCCATCTTAATTTTTTTTATTGTCAGAAATAAAATTGTGGTCTGGCGGTTCATTCTGCTGTGGCGATCCCAGATGAATAAGATGAAGGAAAATGAGTGAATGAATGAATGAGAATTGTGGTCCCACTTGATTGTGGGATATCTAAAGCAGCAAAGGACACATCTAGCTGTCTTCAAAATTTGATCAGAAGGAGGTACCTCCTGAGACAGGAAGTGAAGCAGAATTTGGATTGGGATATAACTTGATGCCTTCATGCTTTGGAATGCTGCCTCTGAAAGTAGCATGTTAGAGCTTTTGGACGCAGCGATCATTGTTTCATATGTATATGTATTTGTGTTTTGATCCTCAGAAGGATAATCGTCACATTAAGGGCTGCTGTTTCAATCTAAAATCTATTTAATGCTTGTTTTTTTAAAGAATTTTTTTTACTTTACCTACAATAGAATATGAACCATGTACCACAAAACCAATCATAAGTGTTTTTTTTTTTTTTTTGGAAAATTGAGATGTATACTTCATGTCAAAACAGAATAAATAAGCTTCAATTGGTGCATGGTTTGTTGGAAAAGGACAACATTTGCCCAAAACACCACTTTTTAGAAACTTTAAATGTTTAAACTTAAGTTATTAGCAGTGATTTTGATATATTTACAGTATGGAATTTACTAAATTTGATCATGGAACATGATCTTTACTTAATATTGATGTAAATAAATGATTTTTGGCATAAAAGAAAATTCGATGATAATAATGGACAGTACCTCTATCGCTCTGTTCCGTTTTGTTTTCTCCACAGGTGTTCAAGAGGAGGTATTTCTACCTGTCTCAGCTCCCCGATGGCTCCTACATCCTAAATTCATACAAAGATGAGAAGAACTACAAAGAATCAAAAGGCTCCATCTATCTGGACTCCTGTATAGATGTAGTTCCGGTACATATTTTTTGCATTTCTATACAGTTTCTGCAGTCAAAAATGGTCTCCCACTTATCTTCATACTTCAGATGTAAATGTCTAGCTTAATGCATTTCTCAGGAAGTTCCACAACATCATTATAGCAGGCCTCAGGCTGGGGTGTAATATCAGTAACGCAACCAGAGGAGTGTTTCTTACTAAACACCCATTATTATTACAACCGCAAACCACTCTTAAAGTCACTGTGTTAAATTCCTCCATCGACTGACGCAGCACTTTTCCTGCAGTGCCCTAAAATGCGGCGCAATGGCTTCGAGCTGAAGATGCAGGAGCGCTACAGTCACTATCTGGCGGCCGACAGCGAGGCTGAGATGGAGGACTGGGTGAACACGATAAAACAGGCCTTACTCAGCACAATGGAGGACCGGAGGAATGGCTCAGAAACTTCGGAAGGGTCTTTGGGTAAATAATGCATGCACACACTGAAAACACAAGCACACATGATGTATTGCATGCTCAGTGAAAACATATGCATTGTGTTTGTATAATTGTTGTGGTTAATGAAGAATTTGACGCTTCAATATTCTTTTTTTTGATAAAGAAAAATGTGCAAATAAAATGGTTAATCCTGCTAGCATTTAGCACTATTTTCTCCATTCTTTAATGAGAAGCTTCTGATCATGACTTGTGCTTCACGAAACAACAATTCTTCAGATCCAAATGAACCTGGAATGTGAAAACAATATGCAAATTTTGAATGCATTATGAGGGTCATGCTATCTATCATGAGATCACCAACATCACTTTAGGGATGCAGTTACTCTTTCATCATCATCACCAAAATGATGTCACTCCAAAAAAAACCTAGTGAATTGGCTTTTCTCATTGTTTTGCTTTGGTCTGGCTAACCATACCACTTTCTTCATAATAGAAATTTCCAAATATCCACCACATATCAAAATAATAAGCAACATTGGAAACCCCAGCTCTTTGTTACTTCCTAAAAAATGCTTAATTCCTATTCCGCTCATTTCAAACATCATATTTAAAGTAGATACATTTTTTGTTTTTTTAACCTTTTCAACCTTTCGCTGTATTTAAAATATGACCCAGAGAATTATAAAAATAGCACAGGGCTGTTGCATTATAAGAGATGTGATCTTCTGAGCTCAGAGTCAATATTTTGACTATGTGATGACAAATGATTGAAATGCCAGGGAGGCTTTATTGAGGAGATTTGGCCTGATAAACACCTCCCTTTCTGTCTGTGTTGTAAACTTTGGCCGTTGTTTTCAAAACCTTCCATATGCTGGTCATGAGGAAATGAAATGATGTTTTTAATAACAGGCTTTCGGTTTGTAACTTCTCAGTTTTTGCCATGAATAATGGGCGTGAATCAGATTCCGGTTGAACTGACACTGTTAGTTTTGGCTGTTCTGTAATTTGGTGTGTGTGGTGGTGCAATTAAACAAGTAGTATCTATTAACATTCATATTAAGCAATCATAACTACAGAAGAGATCAGCAGACAACAAATTTTAGTCTCAAATGCTGCTTTAAAATCCATCTGTTTTTCTTATTTGGAAGGAATTTGTTTTTCTTACCATCAGCCGAGTCTGCATACAAACAGCATACAAAAGAAAGACTAAAATGGCTAAATCGGTCAAAGTCTGAAAGTGCATTACACAGTTCACATATTTAAATTTATATTAGAATACATTTAATTGTAGTTTTTTTTGTTTTGTGTTTTTTGTTTTGTTTTATTGTTTTGTTTTAGTTTTTTGTTTTGTTTTTATTTTATTTTTTTTAGTTTTAGTTTAGTTTTGTTTCATTTTATAAATTTCATTTCATTTTGGTTAATTTATTTTAATATAATTTAATCTAAATTCTAAATTATTTATTTATTTTAGTTTAGTTTAATTTTAGTTTAGTTTAATTTTAGTTTAGTTTATTTAATTAAATAAAATTTTGATTTAGTTTAATTTAATTTAATTTTAATAAAATAAATAATAATTTTTAATAATAATAATAATAAAAAGTTTTTATTTATTTTATTTTAATTTAAGTTTAGTTTAATTTTTTTATTTCATTTCATTTAAAAATTCATTTAATTTTAAATTATTTTTAATTTAATTTTAGTTTAGTTTATATTTAATGAAAATTTTATTTTATTTTTAATGTTATTTAAATTTCTATTGTTTAAAAAATATATATATATATATATTTATATATATATATATAATTTCAGCCATATTCAGAACAAGAATTATTTGATGGCTTATTAAAAGCCTTTAAGTATTGCAATACTGCAACAAAATACTTACTTGTCGTTGTAGATCTTTTTTTATTTAATTTTTTTTTTATTTTACATTTTCACCTGTTTGTCAAACAATATTAATAAATATAAAGAAATTTTAAAAATAATTATGATATTTTTTATTATTTTAAAAAGGTCAGAATAAATGTTTTTATTTTTAACTTAAAAGCAATTCCATGCAAATGTCAACCTTGCCATGAAAAAAATAAGTTTTTACCAAAATATTGAAACCCTTTCTATGTTTTTTGTGTAGGCTTGTATTTTACACTACTGTAAAAATACTCAAAAATGTCAATGTTTTTAAACAATTATATTTGATTTACCAAAATTACACAAGTGCCAATTTCACATCTGTTACATCCATAACGGACAGATGGCACATCCATAACGAAAGCGTTTTTCTCAAAAATGAAAAAAATGTCAAACAAAATAAAATCATTCATGTTTGTTCTAAAGAGAGCAAACTCTTATTCTTTAGATTTGCATTGTTTCTTTTGGGTTGTGCAGTTTAATTCACAGAAGTTCTACAAAGTATGATGTCTACTGTAAACTTTCTAACTTTTTTCATCACATCCATAACGCATATTTATTTTCCTCATTTAAATCATAAAAGTTATTTACAGATTGATATTTTTATGATCCCAAACTCCGTGGTTAGTTCTAGAAAATATAAACAGATGTGTCAATATAATGTTAACATATACTTTCTATGTGAATTTATGTTTTAAATTTTTACTGCAAATGTCACATCCATAATGCTGGAATTGTTCTTAAACATATCTAAATGACGATGGAATATTATTCCACCCATATTTTGGGGATTTAAAGTGAACATTATAGTAGACACTTTTATAATAGACGCTTTTTAGTAAAATACTCTTTATAGCTCATATTTAGACAGTATTACGTTTTTGGTGGTTAAAAGAGTACATCTTTTAGAGCAATATTACCTTAATAATAATCAAACAGATTATATTAATATTACAACCTGAGTTTAATTGAACCATTTAGGCCACAATCATCAAGAAAGAGGCAGATATTTTGTCCTTGTTATTAATTAATACATTTATCTACAACATCCATTAGGTAAAACCTGTGATCTAAGTATATCCTATCCATGGGTACCAGTTCATAAATCAAAAATGTCCCACCCTCACAAGCAACCCACCCTCTCTAGTATGTGTGTGTGTGTGGTGGTGTGTGTGGATGAATAAATGAGGGCAGCTGAGTTTCTGGAAAGCTCCGTCTATAGTGCCCCTGATTTGACACAGTTTTTTCACACACACATGCACACGCTTGTAGTCACTGGTGCAACTTTCTGTTCCAATAGGCTCACAAGTTAAGCAGAAACTCATTTGACTTTTAAATATGTCTGACATGTTAATCAGCTAATATGTCATTTTGACTTTTACCGCTTAAAATTACCAGTCAACCATGGCGGTCAACGTTTCTAAGATAAGCCTATATTCTCCTGCTGCATTGCATAATAATAAAACCTGTGGTCAGTTATGCATGCAGAGTTCGCCCTTTGATCAGCAAGTGTCTCTTTCTCTCAGATGACGACAGCAGTAGTCAGGGGAAACCAGAGAGCATCACCGAGAGCTTTGGTCGGAGTCTTCATCCTGAGCTGATGAAGGTACTTGACATCATATCATTACAATAATGCTGACTGGAGTGCTTTGAGTGCTTCTTTGTACATTTGTAAGTGGCTTTGTATAGATTTCTAAAGGTGCTGAATATTTGACTGTAAGCCATTGAATTATCGAAAATAATGCACACTTGTTGTGGTGATGCGGTCTCGATGCAAAGCAGAGTGACCATTACGCCTTGTGTGTTAATTATTTTCTAATAATTCAACAGTTATGAGTCAGTCATTCTGCTTATACTGTGGTTACGATGGTTTATTTGTGTATCTCAAGACATTTGTTGGGTTTATGTACTCAGAATACTCCTGTGTGTGCGAATAGTTTCTTAAAGGTCCTGTGAAGTGAAGTTTGAAATGTACATTTATTCGATGTGTTACATAATCTCAACTGAAACATGAAAACATGACGGGACATATATCTCCTCCCCTTTTGAATTTTTTTTTAAAAACAGCCAATAGCATTTTGTTTAGAGGTGTAAATCTACACTGGTCTCACGGTTCGGTTATGATTATCATGCCATCTATTCGGTTCAATTTGATATCTCGGTGCATCACGGTGTATGCTTTCCATACACAGTTTTATATTTTCTTCACAGTACAGCAATTCTTGTATTAAAATGTATAAATATACTTATATACTATTTGGAATACAATTTTGCCCTTTAATACAGACAGTAAGATATATAAAGTGTACTTTTTAAACAACACAAGTATTTATTGCAAATAAACAAATATAAATATCCCACTCGCTTTCTGAGTCCTGTCTAGCAAGTTCTTACTTACACCCCTTTGATTGGTCACGCGCTCAGCAGAAAGGCCTACGATTGGCTCTTACACGCTGGCGCTCTTCACAGATGAGTGACACTGATAAACTGCAGAGGCGATCACAGCTGATCCATGATAGACACGATAGAGAAAACTCTGCAGACACGCGCTCGTGTCTGTATCCTGAAGTATCACAGAGAGGAGAGGAAATGTCACGCCAGCAGGTAGAGAGAGAAAGAGAGAGAGAGAGAAAGAGAACTTTTATTCTCTCAGTCGCAGGGAAATAGAAGCTTCTGCAGTAAGTGTCAGTGAAAGACTGATCCAGCAAACACCCTCGCCATTGTAAGCTACGACAACAAAGCACATATGAGATAAATGACGTCAGTACATAATAACCGGTTATGATTATTACTGAACCGATACCCAATTGTCTACGTCTGCATCGCGGTGCACCGAAGAAACAAATAATTTTGACCCCCCAAGTTTTGTTTTATTACAGCTTTGTCAGTGAGTGTGGTTGAGCTCAAGTTCTTCAAATGTAAAGCAAATTAGAAACCTTTTGAATGGGGCATGTCCAAACTAGGGCCCACGAGCGAAAGTTGCCCTATGGTAACCTTTGATTTGGCCCACCATCCCATCTGAGAAGAGAGGGAGGGCTCTCAATTAAATTTTGTTTTTTTATACTGCATTAATTAATATTTACAGTGATGTTTTGAAGTTTGGGCACCACTGCAATTTTTTTTTTTTCATTTTATTGTTCAGAGAATTTGATGAGAACCTGAAGTATGAGCAGATGTCAAAAAAAATTGTTGATCCTTTTAGGCGGAAGTGACAAACTGTAAGATTTGGATGTTTAAATCTTCTAAATGCGAATTTTGTCTCTGTTTTGAAGCACAATAGCTTATAGATATCTTTAAGGCTAACATACTGATACTAACATATAAAAAACATTATTTTCATTTCACTGGACTGTTTAAGCATATCATCCAAAGACTTTTGCTTTGGTTAGATTTTTTTGACAGATGTAGGCTGTGGGACTGAGTTATATGGGACTATAAGACCCCTTTTACACTGCCAGTTAAATGAAAATGTAAATCAGATTTTTTTGTTCATATGTGACACAGATCGGATCTGTTCTATGACCGTGTAAACAGGGAAAAAAAACACATGCATTCGGATATTCAGAGATTGATTTCAGGCCTCTTTCATATGTGGAAATCAGATATGAATTGGGTATGTGACAATGTGACTATCATGTAAACAGGCAGATGGGGTTTATTGAGGCATTCTGTTTTGTACGTCATTAAACTTGCGAGAATGTGGTACTTCTCTGCGGTTTAATGACGTAGAAGGAAGAGCTTTTGTGGAGACGCTGACACAGTAAACAACACCAACAATAGAGGAAACATAGAAGATGAAAGTGGTCAGTCGCCACAATTTGCTCCCACCAGACCTGAGATCTCTCTCGTGACCACAAATTCCTCTGAATGGTGGAGGACACAATATATAAACCATAGGCACAAGCTGCAATGATGGCCCTTTTCCTCCTCATACGCCTCAAAAACATTTTAATGTTGGGCAAACTCCGCATATTTCGCAGAGCTAAAAGTAAGACAATTTCTTCCATCGTGGCTAGTGTGGCAGAGATGCTAAAATCTGCCTTAATGCATGCACGACATCGAAAATTGTATGGCAAGTGTATACACATTATTCGGATATGGATCACAATTAAAAGAACGTGTAAATGGACAGGCAAAAAAAAATCTGATATAGGCATCAGAATTGGGCATCAAGACCTAACGTGGCCTAAGTGGCTGATCACACTGAACACTATTGTTATTTCTGAAAACACAAGACACTGCTGATTTAAAAAAAAAGGTTTGTTGTGTTTTTATCTTGTTAGGCAACCACTGTAACAATGGTCTTAATGCTGTAGCGCATGACATCGGGAGATTTTTCCACAGAGTTGAATTTTTACTGCAGGCGTTCAGAGTGCTCTGACAAAAACAAGAGGCACCTTGGACACATAAACAGCATGCAAAACATTTGTTGCCAATAGAAAACAATTTTAAATAGACACCTCTCACTACAAAAAATGCATTCGGTGTGATCTGGGCCTAATGTGTCCTGCCTGGATCTACATTAGCTGTGCGTTTATTAAAAAAATAGTTGCACACTTAAGAATGAGTTATACAATCTGTTCAATGTCATGAAGTCAATTATAACCATCATCAATTTATATATATTTTTCATATTTTCCAAAAATGGGTATTTATTCAATAAGCATGTTTCCACTTTAATTACCTCTTCTTCTGGTATAGAAAAGGTTATCCTCTACTTGCGGTGAATGAGCGTGTTTTTAGCATTTTCATCCAGTAATTTAATGTAATATCTCAAAATACCCATTAAATTATGGACTTATGGAAACATCATGCTGCATTTTTAAATTCAGAGTAGCGCCATGTAAATAAATATTTGTCAGTGTTGCGCAGTAGCGACGCTACAAGTAGCGACACTACTAGCTTAGCTACATTTCTTAGTAGCGTGGCGGTAGCGTCGCTACTTTATAAATCCAATTGCTTTTCAGTAGTGAAGCTATTTTTTTTGTCAAGTAGTGCAGTAGCGTCCACACAAGCTACATTAATCAATCGCAGATCTATAAGTGACAGCACCAACATTCACGGAGCTGTGATACCAGTGTCTAGCCGATGAAGGTAAATCCATATGATGGCGAGAAAGATGATTTCTTCCTGTTTTACGATGGTTGACATCAAACTTTTTGGTGCATTACTTCCACCTCTCGCTCTGGTCGGTGACGTCGCAAATCAATCATTGGGCTGACACAAGAAACTTGCTTGATGGAAAGATGACTGTGGGAGAGGAGTCGTATATATAAATAGTTTACTGTAGTAAAGGCTAAAGTATATTACGGTAATTACTATTATTTCATGATAGTTATTAATGATAGTACAATATGTAAGTTAGTGTAATTTAATGCTTATTCATAAATATTTCCCTATGCTATACATTACTATAGTATTTTAAATGCGATTTTTTTTTTTTTTTTTTTTTTTTTTTTTTTTTAATTAATTAATTAATTTATTTTTTTTTTTTGCTGTTATATACTATAATTTGTTTCTGTTTGGTACAATATTATTTACAGTAATTAACTGAACTGAACAATTCTGCCTTATATGGTTCATTGACAGTTTTAGTGATCACTACGACAGGAATGATAATTTTAGTTCAATTTACTTTTGCAAAGTAGCTTTTAGCTTAGCTTGCTACATTCCCCAGGGTGTAGCTTTTAGTGTAGTTAAGCTACATTTTAAGTAGTGTAGCTAATAGCTTAGCTCACTACAATTTTCAAGTAGCTTGCCCAACACTGATATTTGTTTTGCATTTTCAGTTAAGTCAAACTTAAATTATAGAGCATTTAAAAAAAGCCAAAGTGCTGTACAGAAATATACAACAAAATACGGACAATAATGTATAAAATACTTAAAATATAAGGTAAAATAAAGCTAAACTACCTAAAAAAAGGCATATAAATTAAAATAACCAGTTAGTAAAATCAGCTGTCAAAAGACAATGAAAATGTTTTAAGAGCTGATTTAAATGAAAACAAAGAAGAGGCCTGTCGAATGAGTTCAATTTCATGTAACCGGTGACCCGAGTTCGATTCCCGGCTCAAGGTCCTTTGCAGACCCTTCCCCAATACTTTCCTGTCTATAAATCTCAACTGTCCTATCACAATAAAGGTGAAAACCCTTAAAAATTAAGCATTATATTGCATCCCACATTTTCTCAAAAAGCACACAAATAGAAAGGGAATAGAAAACACTATCAAAACTCCTGTTAATGTGGACTTTATGCGCTGTGCTCAACTCTGTGCATTACATCATTTTTTGTCCTGTTCTCTTCAGTATGCCAGAGAAACTGACCAGCTGAGTAAAATGAGCAGGAATGAGGGCCGACAGAAGATCTTCTCCCTTGATCCTGAGGTGCAGGTTAGTCACTCTCTCCCAATTATCATCTACTGTATTAGAAAGTACAATGCAAAATCAGTTGATGGAATCTCCCTCTTCCCCTTCAGAGATTGGATTTCTCAGGCATCGAGCCTGACGTGAAGCCGTTTGAAGAGCGATTTGGACGAAGAATCATGGTTAGTTGTCACGACTTGACCTTTAATCTGCAAGGATGCGTCAGTGAGAAGAATGACGGTGTCTTGACCAACGTGAGTAAACCCATTTTAAACACTAGAAATGGCAGTATTTTTTTCCAAAGCTACTGTAATGGTGAGCGCGGTCAAAATCAGTATTGGCTGATGCACTATAATATACTCCACTATTCTTATTTTTCATCTATAGGGGACATTTGTTTTGGGGTTTTTGTTATAAACTTTTTATAGTATTTAGAAAGAGTTGGTAATTCTTAGAGGCAATCCTACCATAAATCCTAAATATATATCTGACGTCAGAAATCAAAAATGCTTAAAAGGATATAGCATATTATTTTCTGAATGATTGTTTTTCTAAATTATTAACATATTTAAGGAAATGTTGAAATTAATGATTTAATAATTAAAATAATAAATGTATATAATTATTAATATGTATATAGTAACAACAACATAATAATAATTATATAATAATTATTATTTAAGGAATATTATATAATTAAAATAATATTATTATTTTTATTACTAATACTACTACTAATGTAATTATAAATTATTTTATATTAGTAATAATTGTATAAAACTATATAATAATCAAATAAAAGTAATTCAGATCAAAATCAGTGTAGCATTGTGTAAATAAATATGCGTTTAGCATTTTTACTTACATTTTATGTACCTCTTTCTCTTTAATTAAAATAACACCTCTCACTTGCAATGAAATCTTTAAGCTTATTTGTATCAATGTGTTTATTGATGTGAAGGCAAGACGACCTGTCTTTTACACAAGATCACAGCAAATGATGACAATCTAATCAGTTTTACCAAATGGATAAAATCAATAAAGAAAATTATTCATATGTATATAGCAACAACAACAACATAACAATAATAATTATGTATTTATTATTATTTAAGGCATATTTAAGGAATATTAATTACTTAAAATAATATAATTTCTATTACTAATATTACTACTAATGTAATTTTAAATTATTTTAATTTAATAATAATTGTATAAAACTATATTATAATCAAATAAAAGTAATTGTGTAGCCTTTTAGTATTTTTATTAGTGCTGGGCAAAGATTAATCATGATTAAGCGCATCTAAAGTAAAAGATTGTTTTATTAAAAGATATGTGCATGTATTATATATGTTTATTATATAAATGTAATGCACACACACATAAAACAAAACCATTCAAAACTTGTTTTTGCATACATATTTGTTTTTTTTTTCATATAATTTGTGTCATATACATATATTTTCTTTGAGTATTTGTCTTTACATATTAAATATACACTGTACACATGCATATATGGTCAAAACAAAGTTAATTTTAGATGCGATTTATCGCGATTAGTCTTTGCCCAGCACAAATTTTTATATACAGTTGAAGTCAGAATTATTAGCCACCCTAAATTATTAGCCCCCCTGTTTAATTTTTTACCCAATTTCTGTTTAATGGAGAGAAGATTTATTAAACACATTTCTAAACATAATAGTTTTAATAACTCATTTCTAATAACGGATTCATTTTATCTTTGCCACGATGACAGTAAATAATATTTGACCAGATATTTTTCAAGACACTTCTATACAGCTTCAAGTGACATTTAAAGGCTTAACTAGGTTAATTAGGTTAACTAGGCAGGTTAGGGTAATTGGGCAAGTTATTGTATACAGATGGTTTGTTCTGTAGATTATTGAAAAAATATATATAGCTTAAAGAGGCTAATAATTTTGACCTGAAAATGGAGTTTTAAAAATTAAAAACTGCTTTTATTTTAGCCGAAATAAAACAAATAAGACTTTCTCCAGAAGAAAAAATATTATCAGACATACTCTAAATATTTCCTTGCTCTGTTAAACATCATTTGGGAAATATTTAAAAAAAGAAAAAAAAATCAAAGGATGGCTAATAATTCTGACTTCAACTGTATATATTTTAATCTGATGTACTGTAATTAATAAAATGGATGCATTTTCTGAAATGTGATTATTAAGCTACAAACACTACATTCAAAATGTTTTTAAAAGTTAAATATACATTTGCTGACTACTGGACAGCTTTCTCTATGTGGTGTGTCACACAAAGAACGCCAGCAGTTAAACTGAAGGACATTAAAGTTGAATAATTGGGATTGATGATGAATGAGAGATTCTTGGCATGTGGACAGTGGAATCATCCAAAACACTGTGATGAATGCTGGCGTTGGGAACACTACTGAATACTTCATGACTTTCCCACACTTTGTTTGTAGCATCTACAAGGAAAGAAAAGACTAATAAGAATGAAGAGAAAATACATTACATAGAAATATGCTGGTTATGTACAGATGCTTTGTGCCATTAAAGAGGTCATGAACCTATTTTTTAAGGTTCTACAAGGTCCAATTATAATGTTAAATCTATCTGCAACAAACTGTTTAATCTTCAGCAAATCGATCTTATTCTTCACATATGAGCAGGCACAGTCGTTGGATTGTTTTGGCTCAAGACTTCTGGTCTCATTCACTTCCATTGATTTCTAAACATTAAAAGCAGCTTGTTATGCTGCTTGATATTGCAAACTGATATTTTCTCATTATATTGTTCTACTTTTTTGTATAGTCATGAGCACATTTGTTTGTAGTGCAAGTAGCTAGACAGTTTTCTGCTGTTTTATTATTCCTCCTAGTCATTTCTCCCATAGAGAATTCCCCCATTCTTGCAAAATAATGGGCACACTTCTGCATTACATAATAAGGACAATATCGTAAACACCATCTTCATCACATGTTGTGTTATTACTGTGCTAGCCCTGCATTAACAATGTCAAATAAATATGTAATGACTTCATTCTATGAGGTTTGGTTTGTGCACAGGTGGAGCCGTTCTTCATCAGCCTGGCATTGTTCGATCTATCCAAAGGCTGTAAGATCTCGGCAGACTTTCACGTTGATCTCAACCCTCCCTGCGTGAGGGAAATGATTCCAACGGGCTCTGCTGGAACGCCAACAGAAGCAGGAGGAGACGAAAACGACTCAGTCATGATGAACGGACACGGCCTGCCGCTTCTCCAGAGAGTCGCAGAGTCTCTCTTACACTTCCCCACTCAGGTAAAAGATCACGACACTAGCATTACGTAATATTGGGACAGGTTTTTAGATTTGTGAAAAAGAAATTTGAGAAGTCACCTAAAAAAGTCTCTTCAATGTCATGGTACTAAAATGACCCATTAAAAAGGTAATTGTATATCTTGCAATAGAGCTCTGGGTGGTTGTCAAGGTATTGCTACTGAATGTGGTTGTTAAGATATACTGGAGTATTTGGTGTATTGCTCTGTGAAAGAACTTTTATTCTAAAATATTGTAAAGTCGTGTAATTTATCATCATGTAATCTAATGCTATGTAATTTAAAATGATAATAATCCTTGTTTAAGACAGTTACATCATTATGGTAAACCACACAGCAGCAAACTCTTATATTTAATACTAATTTGTCAAATTAGCACGTAAACACGCAAATAATTTTATGTTTAACGCGTTAAAAAAATTTACGCAATTAACGCAGTTGCAGGTTTTTTATTTTCTGTTGTGGCCGTCATGTGTTCAACGTGCAAAGAAATATGGATGTGATGCTCTCCACATGTAGCGAAACCATAGAGCGAAAACAGACGGCAAAATGAGAAAATGTAAGTTTGCGTCCTCCTGGTTGGAGAAATACGAGTTTGAATAGTGGCTGAAGCCTGTCGCTGAAAACAACTGCGTAATTTATTCTTTCATGCTTTGTTTCTTCCGAGCTTATCTGAGTTCTGTTGCATGGTCGTGCTCCATTGATTTATTTTACTACAACTGTTTATTAACAACTGTTTAAAGGTTTGATACTGATTAGAACCTGAAGTGGCGATGAGGTCTTAAAATATTCTGAGAATGTCTCTAAAAAGTCTTAAAAATGTACTGAAGTTACCTTGAGGATTTCTGCATATACCCTTTAGTAGTGGCCGTCATCCAGGCACACCATTTTTCAGCCTTCCATATCACATAAAGCACCGTTACCCTCTCAACAAATTCAAGTCAGCCTGGAATAATTTCGCATCTTTTGTGAAGTGAATTTCTCAGCCGTTTGAAGTGATTAACTTGCACCAGGTGCATCCAATGTAAACGTCCCATAAGACTGAAGTATTTTATTCTGTGAAAACAACCATCCTGGATGTAATTTATCTCGCTTATGACATGGCTACTTACCATTAAAACATAAAAAATTGACACCAAACATTGTTCTTAGCCATAATAGTTTATTAATTCTTTAATTAAATGCAAAGCTGACAGAAACAAAAACAACTGAATGGAGCATGCACTGACCTGCATATTGTTCAGTCACAAGGGGACACCAAACAGTCAAATACGCAAAGCTGTCAGAAACAAAGCTGGCTGAATAAAGCATGGACCAACCTACGTAATATTCATTTACAAGATAGAGCCTGTTTTATTCTGCGGTTGTTATCTCAGAATAACATACCTAGGAATGTTGCAACTGACCAATCAGAATCATATATTCCAGGCAGCCATATATTACATTACATTACATTACATTACATTACATCATTCATTCATTTTCTTTTCGGCTTAGTCCCTTTATTAATCTGGGGTTGCCACAGCGGAATGAACCGCCAACTTTTCCAGCACATGTTTTACGCAGTGGATGCCCTTCCATCACCGGTAAACATCCATACACACTTATTCACACACATACACTACAGACAATTTAGCTTACCCAATTCACCTATAGCGCATGTCTTTGGAGCACCCGGAGGAAACCCACGCAAACAGAGGGAGAACATGCAAACTCCACACAGAAACGCCAACTGACGCCAGCTCGAACCAGCGACTTTCTTGCTGTGAGGCAATTGTGCTACCCACAGCGCCACCATGCTGCCTTATATTATATTATATTACATTACATTACATTACCCACATAATGCATTGTAATGTTGTATTTTCACATTCTGGATCTGTTTGGCCTTGAACAGTCATTATTTTATAAAAGAGTAATAAGTTCATGTTTTTCAGCTAAATCATACTTGCATGTATTGTGTGTATTTTTTCTTAATCATAACGCACTCAAATTTATTGTTATATAATATTATGTAATAGAAGCATGTTGTAATATAATGGCATATGTAGATTTAATAATATTTGTTGTGTAAAGTGTTGCTGTGTGATTGTTCAGATATTTTTCTGTTTTTTGTGTGCGGTCTTTACAGTGTGTGGTTATTGGTTGTTTACAGGCACAAGAGCTCACACCTGAGTCTCTGATATTATAGACTTATTTCCTCAAAGGTTATATATTTGTTTCTGTTTTATGGTCCGCCAGATGAAAAAGTCTTAGCAAGCCACTAAAAACCAGGAAAGCCTTCTGTTTATTAATTGTGGAAGATTTATCCTGGTCACACTTTGAAATCTGCACCATGCTGAATTTTTCTATGAATGACTGGCAACCCATCTCCATGAGATTTGTCCAGCTCTGCTGAATCTGTTAGGGAAGTCGATGTGTGGTTTCTGAATTATGCACATCTGTGCAGTTTTACAGGTGGCTGAATATAGCCATTGCTTGCCTGATTGCATCATTTTTCCTTGACATTGTATTTCTGTCTCCTGTCTATTTCGCAGGGACAGCCAGAACTGCAAAAAAAGTTAAATATTATGCTCTCTGTTATTTTATTTATTACCTATGTAGGTATGGGCCGGTATAAGATTCTGACAGTATGATAACCTTGGATAAAAATGTCTCTGTTTCACGGTATTGTGATCACTGCTCTAAAATATATTCTTTTTAAATGTCTGGGTAAAAAACTAAAACTTTTTTCCCTTTTGAACACATTATATTTTTATTTTGAGAAACATTTAAAATATTTTGGAGCAGTAAACATGTCAGGCTAAATAATTCAAATAAATGAATGACTTCTGCTGTCTGCATTAGTTTCAAAAACATTTCTTTACAATTTAAAACATCTTTGGAGATCTTTTCTGCTGGAGATAGTGTTGTCCTTAAAAACAATAAAAAATGATTGGCCAGCCCAGTCCCCAGTACTGAACATTATTGAGCATGTCTGGGGTAAGACGGAGGAGGCATTAAAGATAAATCCAAAGTATCTTGATGAACTCCTTGGAGTCCTGCAAGAATGCTTTCTTTGCTATTCCAGATGACTTTATTAATAAGTTATTTGAGCCATTGCAGAGATGTATGGATGCAGTCCTCCAAGCTCATGGGAGTCATAAACAATATTAATTTATTTTTCCACTGCACCATGACTTTATGTTCTATACTGTACATTATTTCTATTAAGTGACAAGACTTTTGTCTAAGCAAAGTCAGACCTTACTGTCCTAATTAAATAATTAAAAATCAAGACATGATCATATTTTATTTTGGTACAATAAGTGTAATCTAGAGGCCTTTGCCTTTTTATATAAGGTTGTTCCTAAAACTTGGATAGGCGACAAGTTTTTTTGAAGTAGTATTGGTGAATATGTATGTATGTATGTATGTATGTATGTATGTATATATGCACACTTATGTCAAAACAAACTTTTATTATGGATGTGATTAATCGCAGTTAATTTTGCCTAGCACTAATAATAATATGTAAATACATAAACTTATTTATCTGATTAGCACCTTTTCATTAAGCTTATAAATGTAAAAAAAATTGATGAAAAGATTTGAATGATTTTACCATGTTATTACCGCATTTCCTCCTTTATGATTGGTCTTAAAGTTTGAAATTCAAACCACAAAAAACTATCCTGCAAAAATAAACTAAATTTCAACCAGTATTAACTGACATATGCAATAGTATTAACAAAAATGTGCACATGAACTTTATACCACTTTTGGATAGTTTCATTTGCTTTATTATCAACATTTGTCACCTTTAAGTCTTTAATGTAGAATGGTATTAAGAGCTGTGCTAAATCGATGCAGCTCTTTTTATCTTGAGTATTGAAGTTTTCCAGTCATAAACCGTGGATTGTTGTATTTGACTAATCCTCTCAAGGCCTACTTATCTGAGTGTTTTCATGTGTTTGAGCTTGCTGTGCTCTACATGGCATGTGACCAGCTCTTATGCTGTAAGGCACTAAATCACAGCCAGTGCCGTGACGCTCTCAGGCTGGAAGTGATGTAAAACAGGGCTTGTGTGTGTTGTTGGAGACGGGAGTAAAGGCAGTGTCTTGCAGTATAGATTATGAAGTTGTTTTCATTTTGCTGATTTTATATAATGTATAACACTGAACATTTTTGTCTGCAGAGATGATTTACAGTCTGTGTTTGGGTGTACAGATTTGGCCATTGAGAATTTCTTGAGAGATTTTTTTTAATTTAACATGGTGTGTGTATACATTTAATTTAAGTGTTTTATTTATTTTATGTTATGTTTAAATATATAACATTTACATGTAATTTTTTTATTATATATATATATATATACACACACACACTCTCACACACACACACACACACACACACACACGTGTGTATATATATTTATAGTTCTGTAGACTATTTGAAAAAAATATAGCTTAAAGGGGCTAATAATTTTGACCTTAAAATGGTTTTAAAAAGATTCAAAACTGCTTTTATTCTAGAAGTAAGACCTTCTCCAGAAAAATATTATCAGACATACTGTGAAAATTTCCTTGCTCTGTTAAACATAATATGGGAATTATTAAAAAATGAAAGAAAAATTCAAAGTGGGGCTAATAATTCTGACTTCAACTGTCTGTGTATATATGTATATATATATAATGTAATAATTTATATTAAATCAGTTTTTTTTATGTTTGTTTTTATAATGTGATGTTTGAATCTGCAATTAATCAATGTATTGAAGAACAAAACTAATTATTTATTTTTCTTTTACTTAAACAACTTTTGAATATGTCGTATTGGTTCTTTAGATCAAATAAAGGGTCAAATAGGCATGTTCTTACTAAAACTAACACTACAAGTAATAGTACGGTTAATTACTATTTTCTTTTTCTTATAATATCAGGTTCAAACCACCAGCAGATGATTATACTAGCTTGCTTAACCACTTATGGAAGTGACTATTTTATTCATTTCTTAATTCAGCATTTATCAGTTATTGTGATATTGAAGTTATTATAGTTCTAGTATTACTATTGACTAGTTATGGCTTATTTATTATGGCTTATTATTGTTTTCTTTATTACCCAGCAACAAATCAGGAAATCATTTATCTTCTAAACCATTCTCTCACTTCCCCATTTATCAAAATGACTTGAAGGGAAAGTTCATCCAAAAATGAGCATTTACTCACTGTTTACTCTCTCTCTCAATGATTCCAACCCTATGAGATTCTTTATTCTGTTGAACACAGAAAATATGTTGAAAAAAGCCTTTAACCACTGACTTTCATATTAAGAAAAACTAATAGAGTTTTCTTCTAATTTTTTCTTTTGTGTTCAACAGAAGAAATAAAGTCAAATGGTTTGGACAAAGGTAAAGGTGTTTTAATAAACAATGACAGAATTGTCAGTTTTGGGTGAACTATCCCTTTAATTAACTATTAAAGGGATAGTTCACGCTAGGGGTAATACACACTATCAATCAGAGCTGTGGAGACATTGGTATTGCTGTGTTTTGTAAATTGTTCGGTTTCTTAAAAGTTATGGAATATATTTTTTAGTTGGACTTAATTGGAGTCTGTAATAAAGTTTGAATGAATGAATAAATATACTGAACTGATAATCAGTCTTTTCCGTTTTTATTTTTACAGTGACTGTGTTTCTTTGTGTTCTGCAGGGTATTTTCTCCGTCACAAACCCTCACACTGACATCTTCCTGTTGGCCCGAGTGGAGAAGGTTTTGCAGAACGGCATTACTCATTGCGCTGATCCCTACATCAAGCCCTCCGACATCAGCAAGGTCTGCTGCTGAATCACACACAGTACAATAACAAACACATGCTCAAAAAGGACTGTAAAAACACTTCTTAGACTTATAACATGATGTCTTTGCTTCAAATAGAGAACTACGCAACACCAACAAGCTGCTTAGTGCACTGAAAAAAACAAAGCAAAATTAGTTAGCAATTTTTTTCTGCTCAGGTTTTGTTTTTTAAGTGCATTTCATTATTGAAATGAAGACGAATTGACTACTTGAGTCACAGCTTGTAAAAGTTAAATAGTTTGTATCTTTCACTTAGTCATTTGTAGTTCATTGTGCATACAAGTACATTTTACTCATTTTAGTTTGTATGTTTTATTCAAACACTTCATAAAGATGTGTTTTTGAGGTTTATATGTTACTTGAAAATGTAAGTAAACACAGCAGCAGATTTGTATGATAACATATCAACACAACAATTGGCCAAAAACAGAGACATCGGTACTTGGCGGATTATATGCATTGACAGTAACAAATCTTTTTTTAATTTATAAATGTGTTATTTTTTATTTTTGTTATTTTAAAAAAGGCCAGATGTCATAAAACAGCCTAACCCAACAGCAAGATAAACTACTGGTTTAACTCCAACTGTAAAGCACTGAAAAAGTACTAAATGCCCTTGTTCATCAGCAAAACGACACATTGTTGCCCTGAGATGCACAAATGTTCATCTGTGGAATTGTTTGAAACCATTTTCATTGTTGAAATGGAAAATAATAGACTATCTTTAGTCTAAAATGTAACTTATTATTCACTTTAGTATAGTTTATTCACTAATTAGTTTAGTTGCGTAAAATCAATATTTGGGATATATATTCAAGATTTTTGCACTCCCGCTTTTACAACATTATTTAACTATATTTTAAATTCAATAAAATAAAACTACATTTTATTTTGAATTTGTAAGTATATTTAAAATTATAGGGTCGTTCTAACTACGTCTTTATACACTCAAAAAATTGCTGGGTTTGGACAAACCCAACATTGGACATATTTTTTCAATTAAATTTAAATGACACATTTTAACCCAAAAGTTTGGTTTGTCTATAAATTGAATTGAAACATATTGCATCATGTACTCCTCTCTTGGATGCATTTTATCTAGGGATGCGCTGATGTATAGGCTGCCAATATTTATTGTCCAATATTGGATTAATTTGAAGTTATCTGCAATAATAATGAAGAGGAGTACAGGCTGCAATATTTTTCATTTCAATTTATGGACAGATCCAACTTTGGGTTAAAATGAGCAAAATGCATAATGTACATATAGTAACAGCACTGCCTTTGTTTGTTAAGTTTATTAAATAAATATGTTCTAAAATGTGTTAAATAAAATTTACTGTTGTTAAAAGAAATATTGAAAATCAAGTTTGAAGATTGTCGTATTGTCAGACTAGCTAGTAATGTATGCATTTGACTAGAATCGGTATTGGAACGTGTTTGTTAAAACTGAATCGGCCAAAAAAATTCACTCCCAAATTCACACAGTTGTTGATTATTAAGCATAATATTTTATTATAAATCAGCTTTTTTATTGTATTATCTAATTTCCAGAGGAGTTGTCCTATTAATTCTCATTTAGGTGCTTCCAGAATGTTGTGTTGAATATTTCCGTGTGTTTATATCTCAGACAGTACAGAAAGTGTTGAAGACTGCCAAGCAGACGTGCCAACGGCTGGGCCAATACCGGATGCCCTTCGCTTGGGCTGCCAAGTAAGGCAGAAAATCACTCCTCCATTCACTTTAATTATTTATTTTTTCAGTTTTACGTAGCATTATGTGCGTTATACATTAATTTGTCGCATTCAGTACTTTTCGGAAATATATATGCAACTAGTAAATGATTCTTACATGTTTGAGTGTTTTAAAGTTGATTTTTGCTGATGAGGATATTTGTCTTGTGTGTGTGGCTTTAGGCAGGTGTTTAAAGATTCCCAAGGCACTTTAGACGCGGATGGGAAATTTTCTCCACTCTACCGCCAAGACAGTAGCAAGATATCAACAGAAGACCTCATCAAACTGTTGACAGATCTCAAAAAGTGAGTTATAATATCTACTAAAAATAAATTTAAAAAGTGCCACAGAAGTGAATAAAAATGACCGACAAATTGAAGATGATAGGACAAAACTATAAATTCTACCATTACAGCATTCATTTATATTAGATATGATATATATTATGATTTGCACTCATTGCATCTGATTTAATTTAACATGTTTGTGTGTGTGTGGGTGTGTATTTTGTATTCCTCACGTTTCGCAATTGTCCCCACAAGTATAGAAATGTCAGTAAATTTTGACCTAGTGGGGACATTCTTTGGTTCCTATGAGGAAAACTGCTCATAAATCACACAAAATAAAGATTTCTGAAAATGTCAAAATACAGTGTTGGGTTAAGGGTGGGTTGAGGCAGAGTGATTGAATATTAAGTGTTTACAGTATAAAAATCATTACATCTATGGAAAGTTTACATAAAGATTAAAGACAGCTGTACGTAGAGCTGGGTTATATTTCAAAAATGCAATCTTTGATAATTATTTTCTATATTAAATGATAACAATATATATTTCGATATAGGTTTTTAATGCTTTCACTTTTAAAAGAGTATCACAACCATGACTGAAGGTGGATACTGCTGGTGGGAAAGTGAACTGTTGGTGGGAAAGTGAAACGATGAATACTGGGTTATGCAACCTGACGTATTTTCAGCTGATAATTTTCAGAGGCCAAAAATTCGGTGAATCTCTAATATCAACACAATTATAGATTCCTACATATTTATGATGTGTGATTGGCTCTTAGGATCAATATCGAGTAAAATTGTCAAAACCTTATCATCATTATTGACATAAATTTTATCGTGATTTTATATGATATCGTTTATCGTGCCAGTCCTAGCTGTACGTGTACGTGTGTGTGCGTGTGCGTGCGTGCGTGCGTGTGCGTGCGTGCGTGCGTGCGTGTGTGTGTGTGTGTGTGCGCAACACTGAGCCTTGTAACCAATCACACACATTTCTATTGAGCTTATTATTCCATCAACGGCCAATCAGACATGTTTAGATTAGTCAAACACAAAAACATTTCTCAAAGGTGTTCTATTAATCAATATTATTATTTATTATGACAATATAACAAGCAATAATCAGCAATAATTTTTTGTAATTTCGCAACTGTAACTCGTAATTAGATCGTGTATGATTTACATAAAACACTAACAAATGCTGGTTTCCACACAATTCCTTCATATAGTCCCAACACAAATCGAGTTAGGTTAACATAATAGTATCAATTTGGGGGATTGAACATGAAACAATTAAGTTGTCCTTAAAAAAAACGTAAAAACATCTTAAAAATTGTGTTTAACTAATTTTAAATCAGTAGTTTTAATTTAAACATTTTTTTGTTATTTATAATAGTTGTAGTATTCTGACTGATTGAAGTAAGATGATGTAATGAGGATCCACGTGCAGCTTTATTAAACAGAATAGTCAGGCAGGCAAAGGTCAAAACAGGAACAGTCAGAAGCATGTAGGTAACCCAAAGCGTATTCAGAAAAGCAGGCAAATGGTCAGGACAGGTGGCAAAAGAACATAAACAATAAAACAAAGCAAAGGTCAGAAACACTGTAGGCAAAACAAGGAAAGCTCTCCGGTAATGCTCACTTACAGATCATAAGACTGAGCAAAGATTTGTGTGTGCTGTGTTTATAGTCTGGGTAATCAGAACAAGTTTCAGCTGTGTGTTTGCAATCAGGGGGAATCTGGGCCAGGTGTGTGAGTGCCGGTAATGATGGGATTTGTTGTTCATTTCAGTGGCAGAATTGTAGTTCGGGTAATAGTGCATGTTGTCCAGTGATCTGCAAGGTCTAAATCGACAGTGATTGTGACAAAGATGGAGTATCTTAATAGAAAGGATGACACAAAGGTGACTTGAATTGAGTTAAAGGGCTTGCAAAATCATTCTGGACCCCTCACACCCAGCACACTTCATGTTTGAACTGTCACTGTCTGGTCGGCGCTACAGAGCACCAAGCACAAAAACAGCCAGACACAGAAATAGTTTCTTTTCTCAGGCCATCTACCTCATGAACAGTAAAATATTCCCCTGCCTTGTAATAAACATGTGCAATACTTTCTTATACGCACTTGTACACAGCACCTTCTAACAATATACAATGCAATACTTTCTATACGAATTTGTACACAGCACCTTATAACTTGTATATTTGTAACAAACCTGTGCACAACAGTTCAACATCCAGAGCTTTTTACTAATTGCATTCCTGTTTAATGTTTGTTGTCTTTTTTTCACATTCATTTTCGTGTTGTCACTTGTCACTTTATGTACACTGGAAGCTTCTGTAGCCAAAACAAATTCCTTGCTTGCTCTCTCTAACTACAGTACACTGACAGGACAATGTGTCCTTGTCATCAATCAACTTTGTATTTCTTTGTCAGTCAGTTTATTGCATACAGTGTTATTTTAAGAGACATGTTTTCTTTTCACAGACCTGAGAAGAACAAGCTGCAGATAATCCCTGGACAAATTAACATCACTGTTGAATGTGTACCTCCAGACTTGTCAAGTGAGTCTGTTTGTTGTTTTAATCCATTTGCATTTAATAATTGATAACTGAATGTTTGATCACCTTCTGAATCTAGAAAGCATTGAAGCATTTACTTCAATGCAGGGTTTATTATGCGAAATATAAGCTGAAAATATAATGAATAAAATAATTTTTAAAAAGATATAAAAATGTACAAACATATTAAAATATTCGTTGATGCTTTATCTAAAAGCGCATTCTTGCAAATAATACTACAGTATAATGCAACTCACAACTTGGTTCATATATATTTATTTGGCCTATAGTTAAATTAAGAAAATGAAATGCATGATTTATAGCACTTTCTGGGTGTCATACTTTATGATGATGATGATAATGATGATCAATTTAAATCATGTTGAAACACGGCTGCATTCTTATATTTTTGATAATAACTAAATAACGCAACATACTTTAATAATTTACAGAAAAAAAATTGAGTATCACATTTGCAATCTATGTAACTGGCTTATGATTCAAGTTTTAAGGTTTTTTTAAATTCACTATATTAATTAAAGCACATTATTCATGAAAATGTTTCAAATACAGTTAAAGTCTGAATTATTATCCCCCTGTATAATTTTCCCCCCAATTTCTGTTTAATGGAAAAATGTTTTTATAATTTTGATAACTAATTTCTAATTTAACTGATTTCTTTCATCTTTGCCATGATGACAGAACATAATATTTTACTAGCAGGGTGTCCGCAGGGTCTTAAAAAGTCTTAAATTCACTGAAATATGGTGTTGTATGTCATAAATATGTTTAAACAGATCTAAATTTTTCTTTGTCCATGAAAAGCTACCCAATTGCTACAACCAATGATCCATCTAAAAAAAACAAAACAAAAAAAAAAAACATTTAACAGAAGTAAATATTATTAACTCCATTTACCAATGTGGTTTAATTGTCTTCCTTACATCCTTACTATAACATTTGTTTTCAAGTTCTCCATGTATTTATGCCTAAATGTACGTTGTGCATTTAGTTTATTATAGTTTTCAAAGAGCCCATATTATACATTAAAAAGGGTCATATTTCGGTTTTATGGGTCTCCAACAACATACTGATATGCATGCAAGGTCAAAAATCACTTTCATGGTCTTATAATATGAATATATTTTTACCTAATTATCCCAGCGACTCCCATATGAATCGTTCAGTGATTAATTTGTTACGGCCTGTTGTGATTGGTCGCCAGCGCTCAGCGCAAGACCGTAAAATGCCCAGTGTGGTTTGTCAAACCCTTGGTTCGCCAACATTGGTATAGGATCCGATCGCAGCGGACGCCCGAAACACGCTTCATAGTAAAACTTACTTTCAGACACCTTACCACCAAAAGCAGTGTAGTTTAACACCAGCATATTGCGCCATTATTAACTATGATACACATTCAGTATTAATCCACACAGCAGCAAAAGCTAAACTATTCTGAACCTTGATCGCTGCACGTGTGTAGGATCAGCTGACGATTGCTAAGCAACGACAAACGGCAGTGGAACACGAGCTCACAAATGCATTTAAATCTGTAAAAAAAGCGGCACGCGTTGCGTTTCAATGCGGCATTAGATGCGATATGAGAATAAAAAGAGTTAACCTTATACAGTATAAGCGGTTACAAGTAACAAAACACAATTAAATACATCATTTGCAAGCTAGAGAAAACAAGGAGACATTTCATTAATTATCTTTCATTTTGGAGCTTTTCTCCCTTCTCAGCTGTAGATCATTTATATTTGCAATCATTGCTGTGACACCTCTTGCGTGAAGTGTTATATGTTCTTAGGGCTTACCTGTACTCTGCTTTGCACAGAGATCCCATCTCCAGCCAGGGGGTTGTAGCCCTCACCAGAGCTCCTCATCAGCTGCAGCAGGCTGCCTTTGTGCCTAATAAACTGGCCTTATTTTGCACGCACCCCTAGTGTATTGTCTGTCCATTCGTCTCACAAGTCTCATACATCAATAGTCTTTTCTGATCCTTCCTTTAACTAATGAATTAATCGCCCATTTCCTTCACACTTCAAATAATATCCATGTAAGCACAGCATCTTCATGACTCATGATGACTTCAGGATCTGTTTGTATTTGCTGCTGTGTTAGTGGGCGGGGCCGCAGGTTTAAATTTCACGGGTTTACGCATGCAACAATAGGGCGACGCTAATGTTTCATAGCCACGTTACGCCAAAACGGCTAAAGACTTGTTTTGTAGACTATTCATTCTAACCACTATGAGTCGACTCTTTTTTTTGATGAATCAATAGTTTTAAAAATCTGTCCACTTTCAGATTTAAGCCTTAGCTAGATATCTCATTTCACTTAGAGCTGTGTTACACACAACATGAAGTGCCATTTTCAAAAACCCACAATAGGGGCTCTTTAAAACTTGTCTTTTTTTTAAAGTAATAAAAATATGTAATAAAAATATGGATATAATTGGAGTTTTCTTGTTTCGACGTATTTAAAATATGTGAGTTTTATCTGTTTCGACATATTATTTAAAATATGCGAGTTTTAATTTTAAAAAATATTATAGGAGATACTGTGAAAAATTCCTTGCTCTGTTAAAGATCATTTGGGAAATATTTAGAAAAGAAAAAAATCACAGGATGGCCAATAATTTTGACTTCAACCATATATATCTTTATTTTCACAGACTCTGTTACGTCGTCTTACATTCCTGTAAAGCCGTTTGCGGATCAGTGTGACCGCGTGTCGGTGGAAGTGGAGGAGTTTGTCCCAGAAGAGGCTCGATTCAACCACCCGTTCACCATCTACAAGAACCACCTCTACATCTATCCTCAGCAGCTCAAATATGACAGTCAGAAGGCCTTCGACAAAGTGAGTTTCCCCTCACGTCTATCAAGGGTATCAAACTCAAAAATGGACCGGATTGGAGAAAATGTTCTCTTGTGAGAGCTGAAATGAATAAACATTAGTTCAGTGTTTCCCAACCCTGTTCCTGAAGGCACACCAACAGTACACGTTTTCAACCTCTCCCTAATCAAACACACCTGAATCAACTCATCAGAAGATTAGAAGAGACTCCAAAACCTGAATTTAATGCGTCAGAAAGGGGAGACATCCAAAATATGTACTCTTGGTGTGCCTCCAGGAACAGGGTTGGGAAACACTGCATTAGTTTGCTTGTAGATACATTATTGTTAATCATACAATCCACAACACCGTTTGCAAGAATCATTATAAGGTGTTTTTTTAACTTTCTTTCGTTTTTTATAATAATAATAATATTTACACAATGTTTTGTGCTGGTAACTTGACAAGTTTGGGACCGTTATAAAGAAAGATAAATAAATATGACACTACAAGGTCCAGCAGGGCCCTGTCCTAATTAATGATTAATTTACTCATTTCAAGTGATTCATCCAAAATACCTGATTCATTATGAAACAAAGCAAATCACAATCATTACGAATGGATTATTGAATCATTGACTGAAGTGACTTGCTCAAAAACGGATTCACACCTGCAGCCCAAAATCCCATGACACTTCTTGTAAAGAGTAGGGGTGTAACCCTGGTGTCCTGGCCAAATTCCATCCATCGGCCCATACCCATCATGGCCTCCCAATCATCCTCATCCACTGAATTTGCTGCATCACTGTCTCTCTACTCCACCAATGGCTGGTGTATGGTGAGCGCCCTGGTGCCGTTGTCCTGTGGCTGCCGTCGCATCATCCAAGTGCATGCTGCACACTGGTGATGGGGTGGAGAGACCCCACTCATGATTGTGAAGCGGTTTGGGTGTATGGCCATACACAATAAAATGCGCTATATAAATACACACATTACATTTACACTCAAACTATTTTTGATTTTGGAGTAGATCAAAGACAGAAAGTTGCTTAAAATGTCGCAGGTTGCAAATCTGTTTGAATTTCCTGCTTCTGTTGAACACAAAGGATGATATACTGAATAATGTTGGAAGCCTGTATTTGTTGACTTTCATAGTATATTTTGTTTGTTCCTACTATGGATGTCAATGGCTAATGGTTAACGATAATTACTGTAGCAATTGCACTTTTTTAAAATTAATTAAAATAATAATTTTCTATTAAGGTTGGACCTGTGCATTAGCAGATCAGGGAATCTGTGGGTGGTGAAGCAACAACAAGCTTCCTCCAGCAGTAACAATGTCTGCCTACGCATTTCATACTTGAAAAGCAATCCAGGATTCTGCTTTTAATCGGTTCACAATGGATCTTATTTTGAATTATTAAACAATCTGCAGGGTTAATTGTTTCTTCCTCTGCCGCAGAGAAGCTCATAATGAATGGCTGTTTGCCCTGACACTCTTTCAGTGTATATTTTCTGCTGAATCAGAGATGCTGCCAAACATGTACTCAGATCTAAACCTCACTGCTAAATAGTTTTATTCATTTGCTGTTGATCATTTCATTCATTTCATTCGATTCTAATTGTAAAACAATTGGTACGTAATAGGTGTCCCATAATCTAACACTTAAGTATATTTGATTTCATATTTATTTGTCATTTATGTATTGAAAAAAGTTTATTTTAATTGCAATTAAAATTCTTCAGTATGTGAATACATTTTTCAGTATATTAGAATATATCAGGCGACTCAGTGGCGCAGTAGGTAGGTTATCGCCTTATAGCAAGAAGGTCGCTGGTTCGAGCCTCGGCTGGGTCAGTTAGCATTTCTGTGTGGAGTTTGCATGTTCTCCCTGCGTTCGCGTGGGTTTCCTCCGGGTGCTCCGGTTTCCCCCACAGTCCAAAGACATGCTGTACAGGTGAATTGGGTAGGCTAAATTATCCGTAGTGTATGAGTGTGTGTGGATGTTTCCCAAAGATGGGTTGCGGCAGGAAGGGCATCCGCTGTGTGAAAAGTGCTGGATAAGTTGGCGGTTCATTCCGCTGTGGCAACCCCAGATTAACAAAGGGACTAAGCCGACGAGAAAATGAATGAATGAATGAATATATCATAATAATATCATATACGCTCACCGGCCACTTTATTAGGTCCACCTTACTAGTACTAGGTTGGACCCCCTTCAAAACTGCCCTTCATACTTCATGGCATGGATTCAACAAGGTACTGGAAATATTCCTTAGAGATTTGGTCCATATTGACGTGATAGCATCACGTAGTTGCTGCAGATTTGTCAGCTGCACATTCATAATGCGAATCTCTCGTTCCACCACATCCCAAAGGTGCTCTATTGGATTGAGACTGGTGACTGTGGAGGCCATTTGAGTACAGTGAACTCATTACCATGTTCAAGAAACTATGACATGGTGACATTTTTTTAGGGGTAAATGGAAATGAAGCTTTAACTGCAAAATATTATGGTTTTGATATTTGGTAATCAAATAACAGCATTTATTTAATATCTATTTACTATATTATGCCACTCTTACATTATTTCATGTTTTACATTTAAGACATTTTAAAGTTTAGACGTTTCAGGTGTTTGTTTTTTATTTTATGAGCTTTATTGCATCTTTTCTACCTTAATTAAAGGAGAGGTACAGCAGTTTTTACACTGTCTGTTAAAACATTTAGTATATGATTTTATATATAATGTCTGAAAAGTGTCTGTGTTTTCCCTAAGGCCCGCAACATTGCAGTGTGTGTTCAGTTCAAGGATTCTGATGAGGAAGGATCAAGCCCACTAAAGGTAAATCCGTGATCATTATTCATCTGCTATTCATCAATGTTATTTCAACAGTTCTTCAATATTTATTAATCAGTATAGTATAATGTATTTGTATAGTGAATTTTACAAACCACTGTTTTGCTTTTAGTGTATCTACGGCAAGCCAGGGGATCCACTATTCACCACCAGTGCTTTTGCTGCAGTTTTGCATCACAATCAATCTCCAGAGTTTTATGACGAGGTAATATTCATAAATCATCACACACATTATCATATAGTGTATTTTTCCCCATCAACTACACAGCAACGTAATCTTACTGAAATAAATCTGAATTCTGATACGATATAATAGGTAGATGATCAAAAGAGATATAATGATCAAAACATGCTTTACTGTTGAAGTCAGAATTATTTACCTGTTTATTTTTTTCCCCAATTTCTGTTTAACGGAGAGATTTTTTTCAACATATTTCTAAACATAATTGTTTTAATAACTCATTTCTAATAACTGATTTATTTTATCTTTGCCATGATGACAGTAAATAATATTTGACTAGATATTTTTAAGACGCTTCTATACAGCTTAAAGTGACATTTAAAGGCTTAACTAGGTGAATTAGGTTAACTAGGCAGGTTAGGGTAATTAGGCAAGTTATTGTATAACGATGGTTTGTTCTGTAGACTATCGAAAAATATATAGCTTAAAGGGGCTAATAATTTTGACCTTAAAATGATTTTTTTAAGAATCAAAAACTGCTTGTATTCCAGCCGAAATAAAACAAATAAGACTTTCTCCAGAAGAAATAATACTGTGAAAATGTCCTTGCTCTGTTAAACATCATTTATAAATTATTTTAAAAAGGAAAAAAAAAATAAAGGGGGGTTAATAATTCTGACTTCAACTGTAAGTAATCATACATTTTTAAAATCGCACATTTACCTTTAAACCTTGCAGTCTTTATTATTGAATGCATTTATAATAATGTACATTGTTAATAATATAAACTGTGATTATAATTTATATATTTCTTAAAACAAAAACAGCTCCTAATACTGTATGATAGCACAGTCTTGGGTTTAATATTGTGACCTATAACCATCATAGGCATGATGTTATGCAACTTTTTTGGTCAGACGGATTTATAAACAGCACAAAGCACTGGCTTTCTCAGGGCAAACGAATGAATATCTGAATCTTCCAGAGACAAATCCTGTTAGGCTTCCCCAAAGCCTCGGGCTGGGATATTAAAGACTAATTGTTAGTTCAATAGCTGAATGAGTCACAAGACATTGACGTATTGTGTAATTTGCTTGATGACAGTATAATGACGTTATCAGCTTGATAAACTTCTTAAAGTAATACATTGCAAGAGAATAGGGATAAAAAAGTAATAGTTGTCAAATTTTGACGAATTTTGACTACATAAGAGTCAAAGTTTTTTTTTTACTGAGGAGGTTTTGGAAATCTCTTTTTATCACTCCATAATTCAGAGAATACAGCAAACAACCAAAAAAAGTAAATTTTATTACATTTATTCAATCAATTTATTTGTGATCAAATCTCAATGTAATAACCATCAGAATAAATATATGAATTATATTATTTATGAGATTTATGGCGCTTTGCCTGAGATTTTTTTTAAAGATTGGAATTTAAAGATTATTGTTATTGTAAATTTATTGTAATTGTTGAAAATCTACAGACACACTTGATAAAGGGATATAAATGAGGCTCTTTTAATGTGTATTTTGGATGTTTTTGTTCCATTAGAAAGAAAAATCCCTTCGACAGGTGCATGAGAAAATATTTTTTTTGACTGTAGCGTGTGACCTTAATGGAGTCATTCAGCAAAACTGTAAAGATGTGTTATTAATTGTTCCAAGTTGTTCATATGTAATCATTAAGACGTGTTTCCCTGTTCACTGTTCTTATGAGATATTATCACACTTGATTTGAATTAAACTTGTTACGTTTGAAATTGAAGTATTTTCTTTTCTTCGACAGATTAAAATCGAGCTTCCTGTGCATATCCATGAGAAGCACCATATTCTCTTTACTTTTTACCATATCAGCTGTGACCTTGGCACCAAAACCACCAGTAAGAAGAGAGAGGGAGTGGAGACACTGGGTGAGTGTGTGCTTGTGTGCTGAATACGCTACACAATAGGACTGGACGATATTACCATAAAAGTTATCACAATAATGTTTTTCATGTCATTTGATAACAATGATTATCATGATAAATGTCATATATATACAGTACATTTCTTCCAAGTTAAAAAGCAGATTTTTTGCCCCTGAGTGAAAGTTTTTAAAGGTTTTTAAAACTTTTTAAAAGACACCCTGGAGTACTTTTTGGAGATTTTAACAGATGTGTGTGTGTGTTGAGCATCAGTTAAGACAATGTTGGCATCTGTCAGCTTTAATTGTGGGGAAAACTGTATCATTGTGAGCTTTTGTCGGCTAATTTCATCTTCTGGGTTTAAAATAATTTTTGGGGCAGGATCAAAATCGGTAACAGCGCCAATCTACTAGTAAAGTGATGATGCATTGGTTTCTCATTATTATTTATAGCGGAGTTTTCTTATCCTATGAGAAGAGCCTGCTTCTTAATTATTCATGAGAGCACGTGCTTTCCGAAGGCAGGTAGACCTGCCAAGCTGAGAGACCCAATGACTGGGTGAGATAGAGCCTGCGGACTCCACATATGGCACACAGTATTTAGCCGTTCATGAATGGTCATATGTGGTTGTTTCCATGATCCACAGGGTTTGTTGCATGTTTTTCCCCGCAATGTTGTCAGGGCAGATACAGCAAAGCGAGAGAGCAGTATGAGAATTGGAGAATGGTGAACTTTCTTTTTTATCAGTTGAGTTCGTTCCTATTTAGACACACTGCCTATATCTGTGCTGCTGTGTTCACATATGTTCAAAATCCTCCAGATTACCGGCAGGACTAATGGTTGGAATAGACAGGGCAAGAGACCTGCTGGACTGCTATAGGCTATCCACTGTGTCTGCATTTAGACCCGGGGATTGAGGAGAAGTCCGCCTCATTTATAGTGTTTATATAAACATGATAATCTTTGTAATGAAATAAATTGTGATTGTGTGTATATGAAATTACGAATAACATATATTTAGCAGGACATTAAATTACTGTTTATTTCTTTGCATTTTAACTTTGTAAACTATAAAATCATGGGTCTCTTCATGGTTTGAGGCTCATTTTGTAAGCCAACTGACAACAGTTGTTCGCTCCCCTCTTTCTCTCCTACTCGGCCAGCCACGCCCACTCCTCCCTCTGGTCGCACCGCTCCATGCCCATTATGATGCGTTTTTTTTTTAATTCTTAGGTAGACTTCAACTAAAAGAGGAGGGTTTTATGGCCCTTTAAAGGTGACATGATCATTTTTCACAAGTTCATATGAATCTAGTTGATGAGAATTCTCTCATTACCTCTCATCATCGTTACCTTATTTACAATTTCTCAGGGGTAAAGTAAATGAACACACATTTTTAACCCTGTCACAAACACCTCAGTTTTACAGCTGCCTGTTTTGGTGCATGTCTCTTTAAATGATAATTAGCAAATTTTTTATTTATAATGGCCTGGCTGCTTGCTTTCTTTCTTTGCCAGATATAGCAGAAACCTACCTATATTAAAAAAGTAAACATTTCTGGAAAAGTGAAAATTTGATTGATAAAATTCTGATCTTAAAGCCTTGTCAGTTTAAACTCTAAATATATATAAGCAATATCACACAAGTGGCTGTATATCGGCACTAGTGAGAGGCGTGCGTTGGCACGAGGGTGCAGGCAGCGTGCCTTAGTGCCTCACCATGTATATATATTATATTATAAGTTTAAACTGACAAGGCTTTAAGATCAGATCAGAAAGCTGAAAACCGGTAACCATTGACTTCCATAGTAGGAAAAACAAATACTTTGGAACTCAATGGTTACAGGTTTTTATAAAGGGTGAGCAAATGATTACAGAATTTAAATTTTACAGAATTGTTTTAAACTATCCCTTTAAGAAGTAAAAGCATACAAGTTCACCTGATGTTGGTTATGTCTGCGAATGCACAGTTGGGGAATAAATTTCATATGTACTGTATCATTATATTAAATACTGCAGGAATTATTACAATTTGGGATACTGTGATGTACATTTCTGAAAAAAAAACAAGAACTGAGAACTACAGTCAAGGGTTTGACTTAGCAGATTTTGCTTCATTTTGCAAAAACAAATCGAAACCCAAAGAAAAAACTCACATAATAATCCCCTTTATTCTTTGTTTGTTTGTTTGTTTGTTTTTGGCAGTGGGTTACTGCTGGACTCCTTTATTGAAGGATGGCAGAATACAGTCCTCAGATCTGCAGCTCCCCGTTTCTGCCAATCTGCTTGCTGGTTACTTGTGTGACAAAAGCCAAGACATAAAAAAGGTTAAAACATTCCCTTCAGCTATCACTAGAAATTGTTTTTAAAATAAGTTTAAGGTTGTTGATTAAGTTCGTTTATTGATCATTTGACTAGTTCATCTGATTGATTTGGTATGGTCAATTTTTGTTTATGTGTTTGTTTGTTTGTTTGTTTGTTTTTTCAGGTTTTCCCATACATCAAATGGGTGGATAATGCCAAACCTTTATTCAAAGTGCGGGCGTATGTAGCATCCACAATTCACACTCAGGTATCACTCAATCTAATAACTGTTTAGCTAATTTGTCATTGTACTGAACAGAGAAGTATAATCATGTATAATGTAGACTAAAAGCACTAAAGCTTGTAACTCACCTCCTCCAGGATTTGCACCTTCACAATTTCTTCCAGCACTGTCAGCTGATGAGATCAACATCACAGGGCAATCCTGCTGAACTCATCAAATACCTAAAGGTCAGAATTACACATCTGTCAATAAGGGATGAAGCAGATATCTTTACCTAATTTACTTGATGCTCAAAATTATTGTGCATTTTAACATATATATTTCAAATTATTTTATCATGTGAATTATGTTGAACCTCGTTATGTTTGGAGCACATATTGGGAATAAATGCGTACTGCTATTTTAAAAAAAATTTGTATGCAATGTAAGATTTTTACAAATATTTTTGAAAGACATTTTAATCCAACTTTAATTTAACTTTAATCCAACATTTAACATACTGAACTTTCTAATTTAACCATTTGTTATTTGAATATGTCTTCAAATGTATTTTTTTATTCCTGTAATGCAAAGATGAATTTTAGCAGCCATTACTTTATTTGGGTAAACTAATTTGAATGCTTTAAAAAAAAAAAAATTATGTTTATTGGATTTTCACAATAATACAAACATAACAATACAATTAAAAAAACATGCGAAGAAAAATGTCAACACAAAACAATGGAGAGAAATAAAAGAAAAAGAAAAGAAAAAGCTCAGATTATATGTAAAGGGCTAAAATATTGCTTATTTTTCAGATAACAATACAGTTACAATATTCCTTTTAGCATGATAGGGCAAAGACTAGGTTCCAAATAATGCAAATTTGGAGTCCAAACTTTGTGTAAAACATGGGTAAGATGTTCCAGAGGAATTAACTCAAAAATAATCTTGTGCCAACCTTTAAGTGATGGAGATTTATTACTAATTCAATTAAGTAAAATATTCTTTCTGGTGCCAAAGGTTGATATTTTATTAAATTTCTTATTAGCTGATGAAAAAATGCATCCGTTATACCCAAAATCAATGAAACTGGGTCAAAATCCAGCTGCATGTTAAAGATCTTTTCCATTTCCCCCAGCACCAAAGACCAAATCCTTTGCAATCTGTTGCAAGACCACATACAATGCGTTAAAGTAAATATATCTGTTTTACCTTTTAGACACATGGGGGAATTAGAAGGGCTAAACATATGTCTGCGGTTAGGGGAGATTTGGAGTTTATGTATTATTTGATATTGTATTTCTCCTGTATGTGTACAAACTGATATTTTCTTAGCAGTAGACCAAATATCATCCCATGTTTCCTGATCAATATCAGTATCTAACTCTTCCTCCAATTTGGTTTTAATTCTCTGTATATCATAAGATGGGATTGAACATACAATCCCATAAAATCAACCCACAGACATCTTTCCTGATGATAAATCATGTTTGACTAATTGGTATTTCCAATTCCCAAATTACAATTCCCCAATTACACCAGCATTTAAAACCATCATCCACAATTCCTGGGTAAAATCAGGATTATCTAGAATTGAGGTAAAGTTAATTTAGATCTTCCTTCAAGCCTGCAAACCGATCTCCAAGCTTAATTTGAATATGTTAATTAGCATTTATTATCACAGTCATTGTTAAAAAAGTGAACATTTCCATGGAAACTGTGACATTTGTTCACATAGGTTGATTAATAGAAAGCAGATAAACAACTGAAGTTTGTATATGTTTATTTATTAAATAAATTGATATGATCGTTGATATTAAAGTGTATCTTCCCTGAACAAAAATATTCATTTAATTTTAGAAAAGTAATACTGACCCCAAAGGTAGTCAGTGCGTTTTATAGTGTTTTGTATTTTCTTTCTTTGTCTCCAAGTGCCTGCATGCGGTCGAGACTCAGGTCGTCATCAAGTTTCTACCTACGGTGCTCGTTCAACTATTTGAAGTCCTCAATATGGCAAGCAAAGAGGGTCAAGATGTTGCCGTCAATTCCACACGGTAATATTACCACCTGATTCATTAAATGTTACAATTTTGCATGCAAACCAGCCAACTATTTCTAATGAAAAGGCACTAAGCTCTGCCCAAAAACTCACTAAATGTTGCTAGATTACATCATAGGTCAATTTGCATATCACTGACGTCATCAATAAAGTAATAAAGGGGTATTTATATTTGCACTATGTATGCATGTCCATTTAACTACATTTATTGCTGTTTGAATACAGTGTATCATGTGTAGTGAATTTGTTGTCATTTCTCTGATGTAATAAACTCCCACAAGTTCCGAAACTGTCATTAAAATATCTGTGATTGGGAACAAGAAAAGAATAAATGGTCAAATTAAAGGTGTAGTAGATTATAAACATCTTGAGCAACACCAAAAAAGTCTGAAAAGTTGCTAAATTGATGCTAACTGGTGTATTAATTGGTAATAAGTGATTAAATGAATACAGTTTTTGCCTTGTAAGCACTAGTGCCACCTAGTGGAGACACCCAAATAAAGCACATTTGCAAACGCCTCAATATACTTACTGACTCTTGCATATAACGATACATATTCTTAGGATTATTCTGATATTTTTACAGTATTATAAGTGATTCTGCATTAAAATAATTCTTACATACATCACCTTTAAGGTATTGGACATTAATCCTTTTTTTCTGTAATACTTTATTTGTTGTGTTTTTGTGAAATGATGTGAAGGGTCGAAATGTTTCCTCATATTGACATTACTGATGTGTATTTCTCCCACAGTGTAATCATTCACATTGTGTCTCAGTGTCACGAAGAATGTCTGGAGCATTACCTGCGCTCTTTTTTAAAGGTATGACACTTAATAAAATTCACATTTCTATGTTTTTTAACACAGATTCCACTTGACAACAATAAAAGCCAGGCCTAATGAATATTTGGTTAGATAAAAAAGTCTGCCAAACATAGTAATTATTTTATTTGTGGTTATTTTTTTATTTTTTTTGTGCAAAAATGCATCAGCAACAGATTGCCATGTCACTATATGTTTTTGTCTACATGCTTTAATGTAGTTCATAAGGTATACGTTTTGATTTGAATGCATTTATGATTAATATAAATATAATTTGAAGAATTTTTTATTAATTTGCTGACGAAGCTAAATCTGTTAAAACATTACATTTTTTGTCATTTGCTATAGTGTCTTGTTCTTTGTTTATATGCATTGCTCAGCATAAATATGTACACCCCTCACAAATATACTGTATCTTTTAAATACATTTTTTTCTATAGAAAGCTTAACAATATTAAATTTGTGCATATACATTAGATTAGTCAACACTGAAGCCAAATCTGAAGCTAATCTAACAAAATATTCTCAGATAACGGTCCAAATATGAGTGCATCCAAATTTATGTCAGGGAAAAACCCTCTACCACATGGTGTTGCCATATGCAACATGATATGCATGTTTATTTTCCTGCCACTGTTTCTTTAAGATCAATGTTTTTTTTTTTTTGTTGTTTTTTTTAGAGGACCTTAGTTTAGCCAATGATTTGCTTTGGTTAGATCACATAAAGTGCAGGGTTTTTCTGTGGCATGATTTCTGACAGACTGGCATTCATTGTGAGTAGTTGCTGAATGTAAATGAAACGTCAGATTGGACATTTGATAAGAGCAGTGATGGAGACAGTTCAATTAAGTTAGCTCAGAGGCAGATAAGACAGGCATAGTAGTGTAGTATACAGTGTAATATAAAATCATTGTTAGCTGATAGCTACATTATTCTAATGCATCTGGATATATTAGACTTGTTATTTATTTATTATAATATTTACTGGAGGAAATATTTATACAAACTGTATGTTGTGATCATGCAATATTATGATTGTTTTCAATAATATTCAGCAAAAAAGAATGGAATAAATGAAAGCTGTTGGAAAATCAGTTGTTGGAAAGTATGTATAAGGTGTTATTTATAAGTTCTGTGTTAAAGCTAATAATACTGCAACACCAATTAAATCATTTCAGACAACAAAATTATTAGTTATAAGGGAAGTTCTATATTTGAAATTCCTGAAGTTAGATCCACTATTGGACGTTGTTACCATATGACAAAATATCATAAAGTACCTTAAATCCTCAGTTTTTTTACAGCACTTCAAGTTAAGCCATTCTTAGAAAAGAAAAACAGTCAAATATATTTTTATATATCTATCATAATGCGTGCAGTAGAGGGTTAAATAAAACATTTAAAAAGGAGAAAAATCAAGAGAAACAAAAAATAATATATAATTTTATCTGTCATATTTTCTTTTGAATTTCAATGCATTATTTTCTAATTCTAAAGATGTTTGGTGACAATCTGTGTTTAATAAATCTGTTTTGTTCAAACGCACCAAAATATATGACCAATATTCACTGAGACATGGATGAAAATATTCATTTTCAATATGGGGTTTACTCATTTATGCTGAGCACTGTTATGTGTTGTGTTATGTGCAATTTATGTGCTAAACTGCGGCCGAATGTTTTTAATGAATAAGAAGTAATACATGAAACTGGAGACACAATTATAGCATCAATTCGTGATGCTCAACACCAAAAAAAATAAAAATACTCGTGTGATTTTGCCTCAACAGATCATATAATTGCGTAACTGAACAAACTTGTAGACCAATATTTCAAACAGCATTCTGAAAGCTTTTCAATTTCACAACATTAGATGGAAACTGCTTTTGTCATTAATACAGCATTGCTAGATTTTGTTAACAGTGTTTTTAAAACATTGGATGAATCTTTCCAAACAAAAGCAACATTTCCTTTGCAGTATGTGTTTCGTATCAACAACGCAAGTTCCGAAAACTCAGTGACGACACATGAAGTTTTGGCTACGGCTGTGACTGTCATCCTCAAACAAACTGCAGATATCAACACCTGCAACAAACTCCTCAAGGTGACCAAAACATTCGCTTACACTCTGTCTGTGCACAGCAGATGGCGCTGTTGGGCTATTTTCTGCTCTCCTGAGTCACTTCAGAGGTTTAATGTTTGAGTAACTTCTTTGGAATTGGGAGGTGGTTTCCAAAGAAATGATCATCATCATCATTCACACACAAGAACCAGTTTGCTTTACTATTATTACTTTCGTACTCTGTATAGTTCATTCATTATACCCACTTTCTCTCACATGGTCTTGTCCTAGTCAAGGAGATTCCTGGATATTTCTTTGCTCAGGGAATTTTTAGTACTGAATTTTAGGGAAGTTGGTTTTACACATTATGGTTTCTGAGTTCTCATTTGACTGCACCTGGTTTCAAAGATTGTCTTATAGTGTGGTTGAATTACTGTATTGTTTTTGCTTTAGTTGTGGCGGTGGCCGTATATATTTATATATTGTTTGGTGTGGTGCACATTTACAACTTTTCAGTGATCCTATATGGTAAACATTAGTATAATGATTTATTTGGGATATTATATATTTCTATGGGCGACACGGTAGCACAGTAGATAGTGCTGTTGCCTCACAGCAAGAAGGTCACTGCTTCGAGCCCCAGCTGGGCCAGTTGGCATTTCTGTGTGAAGTTTGCATGTTCTCCCTGTGTTGGCGTGGGTTTCGTCCGGGTGCTCCAGTTTCCACCACAGTCCAAAGACATGCGCTATAGGTGAATTGGGTGAACTAAATTGTCCGTTTGTCCGCAGTGTATGTGTGTATGTCCTGGTCCTCCAGGTTGGCGGTTGAGCGTTGGGCTAACAACCCACCTTATAAAACTAGATGTTACGAAATACCAATATGGTATGGCTAAATATCAGCTAGTTTATATTATACAAATATTACGATATGTTACTCCACAAGAATTGTTTTATTATATTACTATTTTGATCTATTTAAGAAGTAATGGGAACATAATTATAATTATTACAGAATTTTTTTATAGTCACATTATAAGTTTCAGTAATGACTTTCACATAAATAAATAAATAAATAAATATATATATATATATATATATATATATATATATATATATATATATATATATATATATATATATATATATGACATCTATAAGGTATAAGACATCTATAAGGTATAAAAAGATATGATCTTATACTTGTATAAGAATATAAGATTTCTAATCTTTTTTTTACTTGATATTTATATATTATTCATGTATAATATATCACTATTTATTCATTAATTATTCCTTAATTAATATATTATTAATTCATATAATATTCATCTTGAAAAAAGTATCACACTCTCCACGTATATCAAGCATCAACCATGTTTTCAACACTGATAATAATCTATTTAGACCCTTTTATGCTAAATTGACTGCTAACAAACCGCATATTGTAAATGGGAGAACATTCCTATCTTGCAAAAATAGTTTTTCCCATATTTTCACATTATAATATTTACAAAAGGTAATTGAACATCATTAAAATTAGATGCTTTATCTGCTCATAATTATATATATATATATATATATATATATATATATATATATATATATATATATATATATATATATATATATATATATATATATATAGTAAGTGTTTCAAATTGTAATAATATTGTGTAACAATAATAATATTGATGTATTGTAGCAGTAATATTAATAATAGTAATATTGTAATAACATTTTCTTTATTATCAAAAGGTGAATATTAAAGACATTTTAATAATATTAATCATTGTAAAAAAACTTCTAAACTTTTCTGCTGATGTGTAATTTGATTTGTAGTTTTTTTGTGGTATATTTAAACTATGCATTATGGCATTCCTCATTGCCACTGTGTTAAATAATTTTCCTTTCTCTTTCCTGTACTGCAGTATTCCTGGTTCTTCTTTGAGACCATGGCCAGATCAATGGCTCAATACCTCCAGGATGGCAATAGAATAAAAGTAAGCGTTGTTTAACTTCAATTTTTACTGATATTAAGCACTTAATTTTAGAATAATATTAGCATTTGTTATCTGTTTACCTTTCACTTCCTTTTCATCATCATCGTTATCATCAGTAAAAAAAGAATAAATAAATGAATAAACGCAAAGTAGCTGGATGTAAATATCCATCCCTTAGCTGCCAAGCTGGATGTTTTTTACATTCATCAATTTTCCTTCGATTTAGTCCCTTATTTATCAGGAGTCACCACAGCGGAATGAACCGACAACTATTCCGGCATATGTTTTATGCAGCGGATGCCCTTCTAGCCGCAACCCAGTTTTGGGAAAGGATGTTTTTTATTTTTATTATTATTTATCTTTTAGCATTTGACCATAGATTGCGGTTTAACTTCCTCATTCTTCATAAAGTGAATGATCAAAGGTAAAAAAAAAACCTCACACCCTTATAAACACCGAACACTGAAGCGCCACTCTACTGTTGCCAGAGTTCTTACCTTTTTTTGCACGTGATGTGTGTTTACCAGCTTCAGCTTTCCTTCAGCCTATTTCAAACATGTTCAAACATATTAAAACACACCACCGGTCCTATTTGCATAACAGAAACCATGTCTTAGTCATGTTGTTCAGGAGTCGGTGTGTGTCTGATGTTCAAACATGCCTTTACCTCAATTACATAGCACACAATCACAAGCCTAAAATTAGTTTATGTGTTTTGGCATAGCCTGTTGTATTGAAAGCTGAAATTGAGTCGTAAGTTGCGTATAATAGAGCTGAAATTAATTTACTGTTACTAGTGAAACTGTGCTGTGTTAATGGCATTGATATGTGATGGCTAATAAAGTGAATCTGCGTGTACTACAGATGCCACGAGCACAGAGGTTTCCAGAGTCTTTCCAGCAGGCCCTGCAGTGTCTGCTGTTGTCCATAATGCCGCACATCACCATCCGCTATGTGGAGATTCCAGAGGAGGCTCGCTGTGTCAACTTCAGCCTGGCCTGCTTCATTAAGGTCAGGCCTTACACTGGATTTTAAGATTGAGCCTAACATCCTCTAGTGCTACGGTTAGGGGTTTTTATACTGTGCGCCTTTTTAGGTTGACGTGATAAACGTCACTTTAAACTCTTGGTAATGAAATGTTTACATGTGTAGTTATTTTATATTTATAGTTAATTAAATATGTAGATATGCCACACAAAAAAAATCAACAAAAAGGGCTAAAATAAATAATATTTATTCTGCACAATATAATGTTTCATCATTAAAATCACAATGTGCATCTGCAATAGTCTTATCGCAAGATCAGCAAATTTGAGTCTGAATTATAGTTGACCAGGAGCCTCTGAACACATGTGGTTTGTAGAGTCACTGCTAAGTTTAAACATAACAGAGTGAAAGTTTATCATTTGCATGTGTTTTAAGGCCTTAGACTAAGCCTTTCAAGAGAATTTGGGCACAAAAAAAGTATGTTTTGGAGGTCTAACAAAGATTAATTGTATTAAATTTATTATAAGATGTATGCAAAAAAAAATTTACATTTCATTACGTTTCAAAGTTAAAATAAGATTATTTTACCCCTTTAGTAGATAATTTGGCTTGTTTTAGGGATTTTTTTTGCTAATTTTGACTTATTTTTTCTGAAGGCAGAAACAAAACATTTTTTTTTTACTTGATCTACAAGAATTTCTAGATATTTGGACTAGAAATGAGACTTTTTTTTTTTTTTTTGCATTGTGATTATTCCCGTCATAAAACCATCAAATCGAACCATCTTGTCAAACTGTATACTGTATGCTTGTCAAATGAAGTATACATCTTGACAAACTGTATACATATCGCAGAAAAATTATTATTAAGAAATTATTAAGAAATTATTACTAACTTGCTAATTATTATATTACTAACTATTACTAATTATTATAACTATTGATGTATTAAATTGAACAAAAAAGCCACTAATATATTTAACAGACCCCCTAGTGTTTCTCGATTCCGCAATCGCTGAATCTAACGCAAAATCAACAAAAAGTCTCACATTTTTGACGATCCTGCAATATTCTTAATTAAACGCAAAATAATCGCAAAAATGTAAATAATCTTATAAAACGTCCAATTCCAAACCATATAATCAAATTAGATTTATTTCAGTTTGGAATTAATAGTTTTAAATGACTTTTAGACGTTGCATATGCAGCGCACGTGATGTATTTCAGTGTCTCCGAAAACTGACGTTTCACCTGCGCATTCACCTTCCGTATTTTAGGTGTATTACGATAGGGGAAGCCCTAATACATTTCCTATGTGTGAGGTACATGATGTCAGATGCTCCAGAGAGTGAAATCTCAGAGAATGAAAAAGTAAGTTCATGGACAAAAATAAGAGTTATACAACCTTCCTTTGGCTTAATCCTTACCGTTTTAGATTTGAGAGACCAAATTAAAGAAGCTTTATATTTATGATTTGTGAGATTATTGTATAAACAGTTGAAGTCAGAATTATTAGCCCCCCTTTGATTTTTATTTATTTAATTTTTTAATATTTCCCAAATGATGTTTAACAGAGCAAGGACATTTTCACAGTATGTCTGATAATATTTTTTCTTCTGGAGAAAGTCTTATTTGTTTAATATAGGTTAGAATAAAAGCAGTTTTCAATTTTTATGAACCATTTTAAGGTCAAAATTATTAGCCCCTTTAAGCTATATTTGTTTTTTAAAAGTCTACAGAACAAACCATCAATATACAATAACTTACCTAATTACCCTGACCTGCCTAATTAACCCAGTTAAGCCTTTAAATGTCACTTTAAGCTGTATAGAAGTATCTTGAAAAATATCTTGTCAAATATTATTTTCTGTTCTTATAAAATAAATCAGTTATTAGAAATGAGTTATTGAAACTATTATGTTTAGAAATGTGTTGAAAAAAAACCTTGTTTTCGTTAAGCAGAAATTGGGGGGGAAAAATAAACGGGGGCTAATAATTCAGGGGGGCTAATATTCCTGACTTCGACTGCATGTGTGATGATTTGATGTGTGACATTATATTATATATGTGTGTGTATAATTTTTTTATATTTCCATATTTTTTTATCACAAAATTGTTCGCAAATTTCTGGGAATTACCACCACAAAATCAGCCATTTGTAAAAATCTCAAAAAAAAAAAAAATCGTGAAAAACTAGGGGGTCTGGATCATGATGTTACAAAATAGTTCTACTTCAAATAAATGCTGTTTTTGTATGTTCTCTTTATTAAAGTATCCTGATAAAGATCCACTTTGCACAAAACTTCACGTGGAGAATAAAAATCTGAAACCGCACTCTAAATGAAACTAATTTAACACTGAAAATAAATCAGCATCAGCTCAACCAAAAGAGTTTAAAAGTGTCAGCAGAAATCTATTTTTGTGCATACTGTGTATATATAACATATTCCAAAAAAAGAATTTAAAAAATCATTTTCATTTCTGAAGTGTTCAAGTACATTTATTATAACCCTTTTGTTGATTTGTGTGTGCGTGTATGTGCATGTGTGTGTGTAATATCTACCTATTTAAATAACTATATTGTGAAATACAGTACTCAGCATAAATGAGAACAGTGTCTTTTGTATATTACACAAAACAGTTTTATTATTCCACTAATATATAGCAAGATAATATATTTAAATTCAATCAAGTTATTGCAAACTACAGAACTAAATTTTATATTTCTTAAGTTTCTTTTGATTTAATATTTCCCCCAACATATTAATTTGGCTTTACAAATTTTTGGACTGTGATCTTAAGTTTTTTTTAGTTCGATTAGTTCCAGTTTTGACTTCAGTATTGACTAATCTAATTTATATACACAAATAAATTATAGTAAAACATCCTATAAAAAATATAAGCTTAAAAGAGATATCTTTGAGAGGTGTATTCATTTATGCTGAGCAATGGGAAATAAAATTATTACACATACCATTAAATAGAATTTTGGTCATTCCCCCCAGCCCTAGTGTACAGTTAGGACCCAGCTGGATCAGACACTGAAGTCTGTAATAAACTGTGTGTTGTCACACATTGCCCTGGTCACCATTGTTGTAACTGCTGGTGATTTGTTGCACTGTGGGCCTGCACTTGCTTTGATCAATGCTAAACAGTCTATTTGTTGTCTACTTGCATTCATTATTTGGCCATCTCTGCACCACTTTCGATATATTCAATGAACAACCCAGTAGTTCAGAGATGGCGGTCCAGCTACACAGTTTGCCTTTTCATCAAACACTTATAAATCTGCAGTTCTTTCCATTCTAACAGCGACATCCTGCTCTATGAGAGTATATAGTACCCTGTAAATGCCACAAGTGAAACAATTTGGTTGTCAGACACACTCATTGCTACTGTATAGGCTGGGAATTATCGTATTGTTATGCCTATTCTGTTTATGTTCTGCAAAATCAGATTTTTTTCCATTGTGTTTCACTGATTTGAAAATCTAATCATGATCTCTGATTGATCAGTAAATCCTCAGCCATGAAAGCATCTTGTGTGGTTTGTGCCATTCAAAGTCTCGCATGACAGAATGGCAGAATATTTAGTTGAACACCGGGCACCGCCCTTGTTTTTTTTCCATCTGCCTCATTAACAATGAAATGGAAACTCATAATTTTCCATGTACGTGTAAAATGTCTTCAGCACTTGAATGCTTCACTGGAATCTGGTTTGGATTGAAGACACATTTCAATTGTTTACCTTTCATTATCTTATGTATTTAGTTTTTATTAGAATTTGCTAATGAATGTCAGACTGATATCTGAAGTATTTAAACTTATGTTGAACTTTCACATTTAATCAGCTTTCAGATGCCATTCACATTAATAACTACACTCAAATGATACGTGTGAGGTTGATGATTCCTTTTTTTATGGTAAAACAGTACTAATATTAACAATTCACCTGTACTATAATAGAAAGTTGATCTATTAAAATGTGTTTTGGGCTTGTAAGTGGTTTTTAGTTATGCTTTTTATTAAGGCATCCTTGTCACAGCATAAATTAAGGTCATAGTAAATACTTACTATAAGGTTAGGGTTTGTTTAAGGGTTTGGTTCAGGGTTATTGATAGCAATTATGCAAATGTGCATGTAATGGGTTACAACAGGGATGTCAAACTCAATTCCTGGAGGGCTGCAGCCCTGCACACTTTAATTCCAACCCTGACTAAACAAACCTGATCAAACTAATTGAGTCGTTCAGGCTTGTTTGAAACCTACAGGTAAGTATGTTGGAGCAGTGTTGGAACTAAACTGTGCAGGGTTGCGGCCCTCCAGCAATTGAGTTTGACATCCCTGGGTTACAAGGACATCTGAAAATAAGGTGTTACTTGTATTTATAGTTTTCTGCTTTCAGTAGGTGCTAGCAGTTAATAATCTTTAATTATGGATATTATAATAAAAAGTTAAAGTGAGGTAAAAAAAAAAATGTGTTAAGTTGTTTTAAGTTTGCGTTATTCTCTATGTACATTTATTGTAATATACTTGTAAATCATTGTATTTTAATTTATTGTAATTTTATTAGTGCATTTTCTTTGTTTTATTTTTGTCATGTTTTATTATTTTATTGATTTTTGACAAAATTAACTTAAGCCATCTTTATATATTTTTATTTTTTAATTTTGTTTTTGTTTTAATTTTTTGTATTTTATATTATTTGACATTTTATTTTATTTTTATTTATTTTATTTTATTATTTTATTTTTGTTTTAATTTTTGTATTTTATAATTTTTGACACTTTAAATTTATTTATATTTAATTTATTTAATTGAAATGTATTTTATTTTATAATTAAATTTTTGTTTTAATTTTTGTATTTTATATTATTTGACTTTATTTTATTTTATTTTAATTAATTATTTTATAATTTTATTTTTGTTTTAATTTTGTATTTTATATTATTTGTATTTTATATTATTTAACATTAATTTAATTTAATTTAATTTAATTTAATTTAATTTAATTTAATTTAATTTAATTTAATTTAATTTAATTTAATTTTCCCCATGTACTTTCATGCAATTTCATGGCACTATGTTGTTCTGATTAAACTTTCCTCCATACACAGCGCTGCCTGACGTTTATGAACCGAGGATTTGCTTTCAGCTTGATAAATGACTACATGTGTGGCTTCAGCATGAAAGATCCAAAGGTATGCCAGATTTACTACATCAATGCTACTTGCATTCACTCAACAATCTACAAATACTACTTGTGCAGTACAAGTCCATTATTAGTGTCACAGCAAGATACATGACCAATTAACACTTTACAATTCAATTCTGCAACACAATACAGTGAATTTACATTTGCCCACACAACTCGTACTGAAACCATGTCAAATTAGATTAATACAGTAACTCTACTGTATATTCTTCATTCAGAACAACTGTTTGCTTGGGCTTCAGGTCACTTTGACATGCCTAGGAAGGGTTTTCCTGTTCTGATCTGAAGAGATTGACTTCTCTGTGAGCTCTGAATGATGGGTGTGATTCATTTTTTTTTGGAGGAATATCTTCTCTGCGCACATCTTCAGTGTAGTTGATATCTGAGAGGGTGGTTCTGCTGTTGTACAATATCTCATCATAACATCGTGGATGACTCAATTACACTTTCAACTCTGTGTGCCACTGCCTGTCTAGACTGTCCTTGGAATACACTTTGCATGGATTGATAAGGCCGAATTATGTGATTGTAATATCTAAACTATATCTGATAAGATTTAGGAAAAAGAGTGAATGTTAAACATTAAAAAGGCCAATTCCATAGAATAAAATTGGTACGTTCATTTCATATATGTATTCTTTTATGTATTTTTAATGAATTTTAGAACATGGTGCCCTTTAAATGAAATATAGGGCATACTGCAATAATTATGGCTTTTAATGTAAAGAAATGTCAGTAATGCACACAATATATTATTTATATTTTGAGATACGCTTAAGTGTTGGTTAAAATTGTATATTAAACAATATATGCTTTTATCCACTGTATTTACTTTTATATTAACTCACATTAGGCTGGGCTCTGAGGTTGTATCAAATTTTTATAATGAGATTACATGTTACACTGTAAAAAGTTACTTTTAGTTACTTTACCTAAAAAATAAGTCCATTGTAACTTGGATTTGTTAAATCGGCTTAACGCAGCTTTTAAACTTATGCACTTAAATAGTTAATTTATTTAATTTTAAAGGTGCTGTATGTATGTTTTTGACTCTACTAAAGCATAAAAATACCATAATATGTTTGCAGATTTTTAAGAAACATGATATGTGAACATTCTTATTTATCTGAAAAATATTGCTAAAGTCAGCTTTAAAAAAAAAATTGCTTTCCATGCCAAAATGTCTCTCTTTGTTTTGTTTACTTTAACCCACCCAATGCCATTGGACAGTAGCAGCCTCTGAAATGAGACGCAGATTCACAGTTCCACATGAGATGGTTATTAATTAGCAAATAATATAAATATTAGAAACGTAAACATTTACGTGTAAGCAGGTTACATTGTAACACTGTGTCCTAACAACACACTACATGACAAGTTTGCAGTGATTAGCAATTTGGCTGTTTGCACCAGACTACACACGACAGAAATATAAATACAGCCATTCAGAAGCACAGAATAGTGCACTTACTGCACCCTAGCAAAATGGTAAGGTTTATAATTGAATTAATACATATTAAACCTCTTTAACATTATGAAATGTACATGCTAAATCACTGAAAGGTGTTGGTTTACACTGAGTCACAGTTCTAAAGTTCAATTTCAAAGGGTTTATTTTATTTTCAAGATCTGAGGTGAACTATCTGCTGCTGCTTTCAGTATATGGCAACAAATGTCATGTAAAATGGCATTCAAACTCACATTGATGGCATTTAACACTGAATAAAGCACACAAGGTGTACCTGAGGTGATCAATTTTACTTTAGCTGCAAGAAATAAAAGCAGTTTCTAAAATATAAATTTCAGGTGTTGGTAAGAACAAAAACCCATATGAAAATATTCCTTTTATTGTGTGCCATTGCTTTTACTTAGAACCTTTAGGCTTGAAAGTCAGGCACACTGCTGTTTGTGCCATCAGTCTGGCAACCAGTGCGTCCGTGTGTATCTCTGAACCAGCAGTGCATTAGCTAGTTCAACCTTTGTGTGTCAAACTTGCATACTGCACATTTAAGGCAATGGGTTTACTCACTTTTTTAAGTAGATTCAACTAATCACTTTTTACAATATAGGAAAACAAGTTTCAAATAAATTCAAATGTACATGTTGTTTATAACTGACAGGCACAAACAGAAATTAAAAGAATTTGGTAAATCTCATAAAAGACCAAATGTAATTCTAAAATTTGTTTAATATTTAAAAATAATTGCAGGTTCAAAAATTAAAATTTTATAAAAAGTTGTCCTGGCTGAACAACTGAACAACAATGTTGAATGTACTGTCTATACTATACACATACAGTAGGATAACAGAACTTGCCAAACATGTATGTCAAGGCTTGTGTGTTTTTACTATATATCCAAAAGGGTACTTAAACCTACTGCAAATGCACATTCAATCATGGAAATATGCACCAGATTGTGTACATGAGGCTCTAAACTGACATAAAATTGTATAAAATTAATTATGTTTATGTCCTCACGAGGATGGCAAACCAGGAGTGAGTGAGTGCGTGCGTGTGTGTGTGTGTGTGTGTGTGAGAGAGAGGTAAAAAGAAAGCATTTTCTATCTTTGATCACAGGAAAGGGATTTTATCCAGGAGTCATAAATTAAAAATGAAGGCGTTACTGCATTCACTGAATCGCACGCATGTTCACATTCCCTAGTAGCAAACAAACATGCTTGCAGCGGCATCACATAATTTGCAGGTAACAACAACTTCTAATTAACAGACTACACTGAAAAAAAGATTCATTGGATTTACTAATATTTTTTATGTAAGTGGTTGCAAACAATTTATATAGGCTGCATTTAAAGAGACCAATTAAATTTCAAAATGTTCAACTTAATTTGTTTGGTTAAATTCAGCACGTATAGTTTGCAACCACTTACCTTCTTAGTAAATCCTATGAATCGTTTTTTTTTTTTTTCAAGGCAAGTTTATTTATATATTATTTATATATTTCATACACAGTGGCAATTCAAAGTGCTTTACATAAACATAAATAAAAGAGACAAGTATAAATAAAATAAAAACAAAATGATATGAAAACAGCAAAAAGACAGTTTTTCCATATTCCAAGACACAGGTGTATCATATTTTCTCATTTTTTTCTGGGACTTGCCCATTCTGGTGATTAGCCCCCCTCTGTGGACTTTTTCGGTACCTATTATATCAGTGTATTTACTGTGTATACATCACTCCAAATTCAAAACTTTTATTTGTCACATACACAGTTATACACAGTACCATATGCAGTGAAATGCTAATAAAACCGCCAGTGACCTTAAAAAAACAAAAATATTAATAAGAATCTAAATTATGGAGTATAATAAGAAGTAAAAACGCAGACCATTTTTGATATAGAAATAGAAGTTACAGTTATGAAAAATAAGACCAAATATAACACATTTCCTGTAGCCAGTAGACTGGATATTTATTTAGAGTAGAGGTACCATGTTTTTATATGATTTATTTATATGAATGCCAAATGTGAAATGTCAGTTGTCTCTGTGAGTGTATGCTGCAAATGAAATTTCCCTATGGGGACAAATTAACTAACATTTAATACTTTAGATATGAAGAATATAGCAATAGTAGCATAGATTTATACACTAGATATCGCATACGGACCCTGAGCATGCGTCAATAGCGCCGCCACATTTGTACAGTGCTTCCAGGACAAATGTCATTCAACCGCACTAGTCAAGACTAAAGCTAATGTGAAAATTGCTGGACTTTTGCAATGCGTATGGATGTAGTAACGAGCAAACAAAGAAAACAAAGCTTAATGGCAGAACATATGTAGGTAGGATTAAATTTTTTATATTTTTGGATATTGCGAAATTTTGTGATAAATCACGTTATTGATGATAATAGTCACTTACTGCACTGACCATAAGGCAAAGTAGCACCAACTTGCTCTAAATACTAGGCTTATGCTAATTTTGTTTAATAAAATCAGCAAACAATGTAAATGAAATATGATAACAAGACGCTGCGGTGCTAGAAACTTGTATTATTGTCGGCTAAGTGAAGTAAAGGCTAGTTTTTGAAGTATGTTATAAGGGTGACTGATATCATAACAGTGCCTGCGCCTCAGTTTGCGTACTGTCCACTCGAAATAATTGAATATTACAAATTTAGATCATAAAGATGGATGTGCACATTGAGACGCAGGTAAATCGATGGTTCACACGAATCTTTCACAACGGGGATTCATTCACAAACGAATTGCTCCCTCCATTAGAATTAGAAGTGAAAGCAGGAGAGGGGGTGTGTTTCAGGACATGGATTAGATTATATTTAACAGGGAGGGAGTATAATACATTTCCATGCACACAAACACACGCTCTTTGTCGGCAATGTCTGTGCGATCACTTATCCATCGATGTAGAAAAGTGATGTAAAATAGAGTTTTCGGAATTTAAAAAAATATTTGTGTACTGACCACCGGGAAAACTCCCGATATGTATATATGTGTATATATCTCTGGCTATGGATGGCCACAGTCCTCCGCTGCACCTTGGTCCCACATTCATTTCAAAGGAGTACTACCCTGTACTAAAATGGTGGCTCTAGTGACGCATTCCTTCCAATAGACAACAACAGTGTAGGCGACATCTAATGTAAATATCTTTGAGTAAATAGAACAAAATATTAAACAATTCTTAGCTATACAAACAGACATAGAAGTGTTTGTAATAAAGTGCATGATGTTTAGCGAGGAAAGAGTGTATCCTACAGGTGGTTTGCCCTAAACCTCATTTATTTATAAGTTATCTCTTACTTCTCAGCTTGAGAAATTGTGTGAGTCATGTGAACTAACTGAAATGCTTGTCTCACGGTGAATGTTTGAGCCCAGTTTTAAGTCATGTAAAGTTAATGTTTACATATTAGCTAATCATTTAATGCTTTTTTGTAATCATAATTTTTCATGCTTTACTGATCACAGACAGCTGTGAAATTCACTTTTAGCATAGTGACTAACTAATACTTGCTGCCTGCTTGCATGATTTACCACATTGGTAGCACAATTCGCTCGTTTGCTAACATGTTTTTGCATCTTGCTAGCATTATTTAGCTGATTATCCAGCATGTTGGTTGCATGAATTAGCACTTGAGTAACTTGGCATTGGCTGATTTAATTGGCATGTTTCTAGCATGCTTTAGTATGCAGATGCTTCTATTTATCTTAACACATTGCTAAGCTATTTTAGCATGTTGTTAACGTGATTTAGCATGTTCCTAGTATGATGTAGCTGGTAACTAGTACATTTAACTACCATGTTATCACCATGATTTATCATGCAGTTTAAATGAACAACATACTAGCACTTTAATGTTATGATTGTAACATGAATGCTAACATAATGTAGCATGGTTTAACTCATTGCTAAGATTTTCATGATTAAAAATATCAAGATTAATTAAATTAAAATCACTTTCACTTTTTTAAATTAAAGTATATGTTGTAGTAGTAATAATACTGTGGTACCAAAGAAATTGTGGTATGATCATATCAGCCAGAATTTAAATACGGGCCTGTCTAATTTGTATTTAACTGTCCCGTAGTAAAAACTCGTGTTGACTTTGAAATAAAGATGTTTGGCTTGTCAGAACTTGTGCAGATACGTCTCTGTGATAAATGAGTCTTATCTGTTGCTCTGAAGCCTATCTAGCTCTCTTAACCAACTTCTCCAACCGCTCATCAATGTTATGTCCAATATTTTCAGGTGCTTACAGAGATGAAGTTCGACTTTCTCATGACCGTCTGCAACCACGAGCACTACATTCCTCTGAATCTGCCCATGGCGTTCGGCCGGACCAAACTGCAGCGGGTCCAGGGTACGTCTGTTTACATTCTTACTGCGCCTGCCACTTTTGCCAATGCTTTCTTTTCCCCCATCATGCCCTCTCCATCCTAGTCTAACCACTGAAAGATTTTCTGTCATTTCTCATGCCATGTAACATGAAACCTGACTATACAGAGATGTGAAAGTGTCACTAAATGAGGCGCGAAAGCGTCTCACCAACGTTGTATCCCCTAATACACTGGTTTAACTATTTAATTTACTACACACTTATTAATGTCTGTTAGCCTGCATTTCATCAGCATGGATCACTCCCATATTTCCCATGATCACTGTTCCTTAAATTAAAAAAAAGTTCAGACAAAAAACCACAGGATTATTGCGCTACCATAGTACTCATATATAGTGTAAAGTATGTATATAAAGTAAGTATATATATACAGGTGGATTCAAAAAGTGGATTTGAAAATCTGTATTTAATCAAAGAAACATGATGGAGCCTTGGGTAATTAATCAATGTGAAGAGTACTTAACAAAGTTATTTTTGAGTAGAAAACAAGTTCATAGATGTTCAATATGACCCCCTCCAGATGCTCGAGTGACATCAATCCGATAGTTGTGGTATTCTTTTTGAATCACCGTATATATAGAGTATATATTATATCTTTAAAAAATAAATGTGTTTATATATATATATATATATATATATATATATATATATATATATATATATATATATATATATATATATATATATAATTTTAATAGATCTTTAAAAATAAAAAGAACTTTTTATAATGTTTTTTATTGTATTTATACATAAATTAATTGTATACATTTACACATTTTTTAATTGATTTGACAATCAAAGAGCATGTCTTATTAATTTAAATCTGTCGATTAATCAAATTGATCCGTTAATTGAAATTGATCAAGTGATTGGTTCAATTAAAATGTTAGGAACCCTATAAAATCAGTTAAAAAGCATCTGATCATAGAGATATATTATGTTTGCACAAGCTCTGCATTTCACTGGCATCATGTCAATATTAAAATTACACTGTTAGAATAGTTTGATAATATACAGTAAAATAAATCTGAGACTATGGACTACTGTATATACATATAGCCCAGTTGTATAATGCGTGCAGTAAGCCAATCTTAGGGGGGAAAAAAGTGTACATACAAGTGTATATACACTACCTGACAAAAGTCTTGTTTTCGTTGTACTCAGTTGTAAGAGCAACAAATAATAACTTGACTTCTAGTTGATCATTTGGAAAAGTGGCAGAAGGTCAATTTTTCTGATGAATCATCTGTTGAACTGCATCCCAATCCTCACAAATACTGCAGAAGAACTATTGGAACCCACATGGGTTTCTCATAGAAATCAGTCAAGTTTAGTGAAGGAAAAATCATGGTTTGGGGTTACATTCAGTATGGGGGCGTGCAAGAGATCTGCAGAGTGGATGGCAACAATAACAGCCTGAGGTATCAAGACATTTGTGCTGCCCATTACATTACAAACCACAGGAGAGGGCAAATTCTTCAGCAGGATAGCGCTCCTTCTCAAACTTCAGCCTCCACATCAAAGTTCCTGAAAGCAAAGAAGGCCAAAGCTGCACGATTGGCCAGCCCAGTCACCAGGTGTTAACATTGAGCATGTCTGGGGTAAGATGAAGGAGGAGGCATTGAAGATGAATCCAAAGAATCTTGATAAACTCTGGGAGTCATACAAGAAGCTTTCTTTGCTATTCCAGATGACTTTATTAATAAGGTATTCGAGTCATTGCAGAGATGTATGGATGCAGTCCTCCAAGCTCATGGGAGTCATACACAATGTCAATTCCTTTTCCACTGCACCATGACTTTATATTCTATACCGTACATTATTTCTGTTAAGTGACAAGACTTTTGTCTAAGCAAAGTCAGACCTTACTGTCCTAATTAAATAATTAAAAATCAAGGCATGATCATATTTTGTTTTGATAAAATAAGTGTAATCTAGAGGTCTTTGCCTTTTTATATAAGCCACTTCTGAGACCAAATGATCAACTAGAAGTCAAGTTATTATTTGTTGTTCCTAAAACTTGGATAGGCGACAAGACTTTTGTCAGATAGTGTACTTTAATATGACATATATAACGTTCATTAGTGAAGTAGTGTTTCATTCAAACACAGCCAAACATCCTCACAGCTTCACAACCCCCACCACTGATGATGGCGATCCTGCATGATTGCTTCCTTTATTCATTATTTCAGATTTTATTTCGTATGCGGCGGAGTGTTTCGGTGTCGTAGGTAGGTTCCTACCGCTTCCCGTTGCCAGATGATCATCCTGATAACCCCACTAATTGCTTTTGCTGTGCTCCCTTCTCACCCATAAATCACCATCTAACATTATTTTTGTTCACCTGGGGTTGAGTGTTTTGCTTTCTCTGTCACCGAGCGTCTCAAATTTGCTTTGCTCTGATGATTTTCAATGACTTTGTAATGTGAAACAAGATTGTTGGGATGCTTTCATGTTCTAGGACTGCAAAGGGCAATGTTTCTTGCTGACCTAGTTTGTTTGTCGCTTTTACATCAGACTGTTTTAATGAAGTGTATCCTGTATTTGTCTTCACGTCCTTGTCCTTTTTAAGCTGTATGATATATTGTACATGCAGAAGGAGTGCGGAAACCTCTTGTGGGCCCTTTTCATTATCTGATTCATATTGGTATAGTAGGAAATAGTGGGATTTCGGCTGCTCTGATTTCAGTTTTATGACTGAAAACTCAAATTTTGTACTTTTTTTATTTTTTAAGACTTTTCATTTACTCACATTCATGTTTTTCCAAAGCCAAATCACTTTTGGTAGCACTTTACTTTTTGCAGTGTCTTTAATGCATGTGATAAATAATTATTATTGTAGTAACGGTACAATATGCATAATTAAATTCAATTACTTTTAACCAAACCCTAATCCTCACATTAATGTTAATTAATATTACAAGGACACTGTTAAATGAAGTGTAACCTTACTTTTTTTGGGATCAAACAATAAAACTTCATTTAGTGTCATACTTGTAATTAAGTAGCAAATTCTATTGTTTTGAAAATGACTGTGATTTTTCTGTTTTTAAAGTTTTTATTACATAATAACATTTAAACGTTTGTGGTCGGTTTTCAGAAAAGGTATTTTATGCTGCATTCATGTGATCAAAAATCTGAAATATTGTGAAATACTGCTTTTTAAAATATTTGTATTGCTTGTGAATATTATATAACGAGAATAACTTTGTGTAACAGAACAAGCATGTAAAAAACACACAAATGCACTCATATACACATACAGTGCTCAGCATCTAAGTACACCCCATTCTGAAAATGAATGTTTTTATCTATTTCTCAGTGAATATGGGTAATATTTATTGGTGTATTTGAACAAAACAGATTTATTAAACAGATATATTTATTAAAATAATATTTTAGTCACAGAATATCTTTAGAAATGGAAATATAATACATTTAAATGCATGCAAAAAAATACACACTACAACATTTCAACTAATTTGTATATAATTTAATTTTTTAGTTTTTTGTTAGATAAGCTCCAGATGTAGCTTCAGTAAGGACTAATCTAATGTATAAGCACAAATAAAATATTGTTAAGCATCCTATACAAAATATTAATTTAAAAGAGAGATTTGTGAGGGGTGTACTCGTATATGCAGAGCACTGTATCTATTTTTAAGTGTGTATGTATTTTTTTACTTGTTATACTGTGTATATGAATGCATTTGTGTGTCTTTTAAATGCTTGTGCTGTTATAAAGTGTAAAGATTCCAATATAAACAATTGATATCCAATATATCCATCCATACATGCACAAAAAAATAAATTTGTGAATAAATATAAATAATATTTATAAATAAATAATATTTATTTATTTACAATTTATTTATTTATTTATTTATTAATAATCTAATTATTTATTTACTTGTTCATTTATTCATTTTCTTTTCGGCTTAGTCCCTTTATTAATCTGGGGTCGCCACAGCGGAATGAACCGCCAACTTATCCAGCATATGTTCTACGCAGCGGATGCCCTTCCAGCTGCTGCTCATCACTGGGAAACGTCCATATACACTCATTCACACACATACACTACGGACACCTATACCACATGTTTTTAGACTTCTGGGGGAAACTGCAGCACCCGGAGGAAACCCACACCAACACAGGGGATACCATGCAAACTGCAAACAGAAATGCCACTCACTGCGCCACCGTGTTGCCCTTATTAACTCATTTATTTATTTGTTTATTAATATTTTCTAATTTTTCAATGAAATATATACCTGTTGTTTTCTCTTTTTTTCTGAAAAAAAAATCATACAGGGACTCCAACTACCTTTAAAAGCTCTTTATTTATATTTAATAATATACATATTTTTCTCTAAAGACATCTTCAGTTGAGTGATTTCCTTTATATAAGTGCATTTATAAGTTTGTATATTCTTGTGCTGGTGTACAATATTATTGTTGTTATGTACTATTCAAAAAACTTACAATTTTACTTACAGTTGAATCAAAATTATTAACCCCCTTTGAATTTTTTTTCTTTTTTAAATATTTCACAAATTATGTTTAACAGAGCAAGGAAATTTTTACAGTATGTCTGATAATATTTTTTCTTCTGGAGAAAGTCTTATTTGTTTTATTTCGGCTAGAATAAAAGCAGTTTTTAAATTTTTTGAATCCATTTTAAGGTCAAAATTATTAGCCCCTTTAAGCAATATCTTTTTTCGATAGTCTACAGAACAAACCATCGTTATACAATAACTTGTGTTTTTGATCACATAAATGCAGCTCCCTAGTTTATTTTTTAGCATTTATGAACCTCTTAACTGTCTGTTTTTTTCTGAGGTTCAACTGTCTTGTCTCAATAGCTGGATTTAGAGGTTTTTGCAAAAAAAGCACTGGTGGATTTAGCTGGTATTGACACAAAAGAAAATCTGCCTTGTTAAAAAACAAAGAAATGTCTAAAGTGACATTTTAAAAAAAAGTTATTTTATTTGCTAGATAATAACACTATCATTACCTATAAAATGAAACTTCTGAACCTGATCAGAGGAGCCTGGTAGAAAATGCTTATTTAATAAAAAAAGAGGTCTGATGGATTTAGAGTGTTTTGCATCTGAACTCTTATTGTATATATTATACATATATTTTTAAATTTCTATTATTATTATTTATTTATTTATTTTATTTTTTCAAAATTCTGTCCTTGTATTTCAAGAAAAGCACATGAGAGTGAGTAAAAACCTGCATTAATTTCAATTCCAGTTTGAGAAACTTGTCATCATTGTTCAGGAATATTCCTCAAAACAGTTATTTAGAATTGCCCAACCTGTTTGCCAACAAAAGCATTGCTGAGGCATCGAACACAAGGCTTTTCTGTCACTCTTTGCTTTCTGTTTCTGTCGCTGTCAGATGTTTGGAATGCAGTGAAGTCTGCTTTCACAACATTTCAGTTTAGTCAGCCATCAAATCCTAGACATGCTGTTTTCATTCGAATGCTTTTCACTATATCACAAATATCTCAAGAACTGTTACCTGTGTCTCCTGTATGTTAAGCATCATTTGCATATATGCATCTTTAAAACTATTGCGTCTTCAGGATGCATGGAAAAATGTTGCTTGTTTCTTTCTACTGAAAGACCATACAGACTAAAAAAGAAATGAATGTGAAGTTAAATATTGTGAGTAGAAAGCAATGCCTGACCCTGAAAGGATGTGTTTCAGATCAGAGTCTGGAGTACAGCTTGACTGAAGATTACTGCAAGAACCATTTTCTGGTGGGTTTGCTTCTGCGCGAGGTGGCCGATGGACTTCAGGCCTGCCCAGAGATCAGACAGCTGGCTGTGGCTGTGCTCAAAAACCTCATGATCAAACATGCCATGGATGACCGATACAATGCCTTTAAGGTAAAGTATAGCAAATAACAAACTTGTGGTACAACGGTACAGATTGCTTATGGTTCATATTATGGTGTTAGGGTCACTGTTTCATTGGTCCCTACCAATGTCAAGAGCAAACCTATGCTATTTCGCTTTTTTTTTTTTGGTTTGGAAGCAGAGGGTTGGTTCTTTATTTTGATATACAGTGCATCCGGAAAGTATTCATGCCGCCTCATTTTTTCCACATTTTTTATGTTACAGCCTTATTCCAAATTGGATTAAATTCATTTATTTCCTCAACATCCTCCACACAATACCCCATAATGACACTGTGGAAAAAAAGAGTTTTTAAAATTGTTGCAAATTTATTAAAAATAAAAAAGCTGAAAAATCACAGGTACATCAGTATTCACAGCCTTTGCTCAGTACTTTGTTGATGCACCTTTGGCAGCAATTACAGCCTCAAGTCTTTTTGAATATGATGCCACAAGCTTGGCACACCTGTCTTTGGGAATTTTTGCCCATTCCTCTTTGTAGTACCTCTCAAGCTCTATCAGGTCATATGAGAAGCGATGCTGTACAGCCATTTTCAGATCTCTCCAGAGATATTCAATAGGATTTAAGTCTTTTCTCTGGCTGGGCCACTCAAGGACATTCACCGAGCTGCTGTGAAGCCACTCCATTGATATTTTGGCAGTGTGCATTGGGTCATTGTCCTGCTGGAAGATGAACCATCGCCCCAGTCTGAGGTCAAGAGCACTCTGAAGCAGGTTTTCATTCAGGATGTCACTGTACATTGCTGCATTCATCTTTCCCTCTATCCTGACTACTCTTCCAGTTGCTGCTGCTGAAAAACATCCCCACAGCAAGATGCTGCCTCCACCATGCTTCACTGTAGGGATGGTATTAGTCTGGTGATGAGCGGTGCCTGGTTTTCTCCAAACGTATCGCCTGGCATTCACTCCAAAGAGTTAAATTTTAGTTTCATCAGACCACAGAATTTAGTTTCTTATGGTTTGAGAGTCCTTCAGATGCCTTTTGGCATATTCCAGGCAGGGAGTTACTTCCGTCTGGCCACTCCATCACACAGGCCTGATTGGTGGATTGTTTCACAGATGGTTGTCATTCTGTAAGGTTCTCCTCTCTCCACAGAAGAACGCTGCAGCTCAGACGGTGTGACCATCAGGTTATTGATCACCCTCCCTGACTAAGACCCTTCTCCCCCGATCACTCCGCTTAGATGGCCGGCCAGCTCTAGGAAGAGTTCTGGTGGTTCCAAACATTTTTCATTAACGGATGATGGAGGCCACTGTGCTCATTGGAACTTGCAGAGCAGCAGATATGTTTCTGCAACCTTCCCCAGCCTTGCGCCTCAAGACAATCCTGTCTCTGAGGCCTACAGACAATTCCTTTGTTCTCAAGCTTGGTTTGTGCTTTGACATGCACTGTCAACCTTGGGACCTCATATAGACAGGTGTATGCCTTTTTCAGATCATATCCAGTCCACTGAATTTACCACAGGTGAACTCCAATTAAGCTGCTGAAACATCTCAAGAATGATCAGTGGAAACAGAATGTACCTGAGCTCACTTTAGAGCTTTACGGCAAAGGCTGTGAATACTTCTGTACATGTGACTTTTCAGGTTTTTATTTAATAAATTTAAAACCGTTTCAAAAAATCTTTTTTCACAGTGTCATTATGGGGTATTGTGTGTAGAATTTTGAGGAAATAAATGCATTTAATCCATTTTGAAATAAGACTGTAACATAAAAAATGTGGAAAAAAAAGCGCTATGAATACTGTCCTGATGCACCATATATTATGGTCATATGTTAGGTATGTCAAATGTAGGTGAAAATCATCCAAATGCTGACAGTGGCTGGCAGCTTTTTTTAAAATACACTGGTAGTGAAAAAGTTAACTCCTCCTTCAAACAAAAAAGCAGCGGTATGGCAGCATTTAAGATTTCAAATGCATGTTGTAATGGTACTGATGCATATTTAGAATGTTATGCTGAAAAAACAATACAACTGGCTCCATTGACTTTCTATTGCGTGAGGGTGACTCTCTGTCATTTCTGACTTATAACTTAAGACAGAACAATATCTAAAAGTGTCTGTGCGACATTGTGTAGAGTAAGCAAACTAAATAAACCCAGAACTAAATTTTTAAGTTAACGAACTGTAAATGCCAGCCTATAAAGTCAAATGTGGATATCGTGACACATCAGCTGGAAGAATGGCTGAATTGGTGTATTTTGTGAAGAGAAGCATAGCTACTTATGGGGCCTTCACATGTCGCGTCTTTTGCGTGCGCGGGCATTTTCCAGGCACAACAAGGTGAAAACCATGAGTCACGTGATAAGAACTGACCGATCAGCTTCATACTTTGGAATATACTCATTTAGGTACACTGTAAAAAAAATGTCTGTGATTTTTAACAGTAAAAGTCTGTAAAATCTACAGTGAAAACCTGTTAAGTGATTAACGGCTCATTTCTGTACAAAATACGGAAAATAACTGTAACAGATGTAACCTTTGTTTTCGAGAAGGTAATCAGAGTGTCTGAAATCTCACCATACACCCTCATCCACTAGTCCCTAAATTTGTCAATTAGTTTAGTCCACAAGACAGAGTGAATGACCACAAATGAGTGAATTCAGACACTGATGAACACCTGCTGTTAACAAGCACAATCACTGAAGGAAAGAACAAGAAATAAAACTACGAGACATGACCTCACACCAAACCAACTGAATTAAAACGGGATTAAACAACTGCATCAAACAACAGCATTACCAGCTTTGCTGATTACAGTTTGACATTATTTCTGTCATATCTGCAAAGAATATTTGATAATTAACAGAGGTTTATATTTTTTATTGAAGATGTTTGATTTGACCTCACCATCATGGAGATCAGAGGTTGCATTAGTTGGGTTCTTGAACCTTTACTCTTCTCCCTTAATATTTCTCTGGCTGTTATAACTGTGTTTCTAAAACTCATTGGTTATACCAACAAATGTGATAAGAAAATATACGGTGTGTACTTAATTATAACAGATATAACAACAACATATAACAACAACAGTTAATTTGTAAAAAAAGAACTGCAGATATATTTCGATTGAGGCTGTTTGGGACGATACTGCAGCTTTTCATGGAGGGATAACAAACAATCAGAAAGGAAATAATAAAAATGAATAATTAGAGTGTCATGCACTAAACCTCAGAGCTCCAGTGGCACATTAAGACAGATATCAAGAATCAGGATATGAACCTCAACCATGGTTGCTAAAAAGAAAAAAGCTGCATAATTCATTCATGCCGCAATGCTTGCTGGGTGCTAGCATAGTACAAAACTCCCAGCATGCATTGCAGCATGAATAAATTATGCCGCTTTATGCTCTTAACATTTCTTTCTTTGCCTTTCTTTTATTTTGTTTTTGGGATGTAATATTTCACTAGATTGTTTTGTATGATTTGTTTGTTGATTCAAAGACTAATTGTTGATGTCTGTGTGTTTTTGAGTTCTGCCATAGTTCAAAGTTCTCATTGTAAATGGTCTATTTAGACCTGTTAAACAATCATTGATTGCTGAAGCTCCAGTGGTTTCATTTATGTCTGTTATTAATTTCTCACACTAACATGATATTGAATGAGTACACAAGCAGGTGAGGGTGGTTTTGACATCATAGTTATCTCATCAGACTTTTATTTATATTTTCTTCTGGCTTTTCATGCTATACAAATTGCATGATTTACACAATTAACTATAACAGCCAAAATGAAAACTAGGTTTAAAGTAAGAATTTGAAGAGCCTAACTAAAGCAGACGCTGTCCTCCATCATGGTGACTTCAAATGAACAACAGAAATTTCATTTACAGTAGAGCTTTTGTTCATGTGACAGAAATAAAGTCAATGGTCAGTTATAAGTGAAGCTCCTGATGTTTGTGGAGTTGTTTAATGATCTCTGCTGAGATCTTGAGAAATAAAAGTTTTATTGTGTAATTATTTTTATTAATTATTATTTTATTTAGAGTTTTATTTTCAGCTGATTTCATCTTTGATTTTGGCTGTTTATTTGTGTTTTTCTTTCCTTCAGTGTTTCAGCTTGTTAACAGTTGTTCATCAATAATTCTCAATCCTCCTTTAATTAGGCACTTAATTATCTCATTACCTTTATCACTGCCTGAGTGTTCAACCCTCTGTAGTGAGGACACTAGTGAGGATTTAGCTCTGGGATTTTAAGGGGTTAAATGTGTTAGATGAAAAATACAGACTGTGGAATGTATTTTTAACGGAAATACTCTGTAAATTGAATTTACGAATGTAAAATGTTAAAAACAGTAGGTTACTGGCAGCCACAGCTGCCGGTATTTTTTGTGAAATCAAGAAAAAAACAGCAAATTACTGTAAAACGTTTTTTGTGTCACCATTGTGGAGGATAGTAGCATCTGTGTGCAAGTCCAAGATGAACTAAGAGCATCTGATTTAAAGCTGCATCATCTTATGTTTAAATGTAACTGTGTAGTTACTAATGCAGTATAAATCTGTTTGGTTATTACAGTCACACATGAACACTTTAGTGCATTTAATGTCTTTACATTTTTGTGCACTAAGCTACATTTTTGTGAACTGAACATTCTATCAGTTTATGAAATACGGTTATTTTTCATGTAACAGTTTTTTAAAACGTCTGTATTTTTAGCTGTGGTTGCCAGGATTTTTCCATAAATTTAACAGATTTTTTTTAAAAGTGTAGACTAATTATCTCAGACAAACACAGAAGACTCTAACACTGCTGTGCTTTTCATACAGTGGATGTCAATGGTTATATCCAGTTTTCTTTTGTTTAAAAAAAAAAAAGACAAACAGGATTGGAAAAAGTGAGTGATGAGAGAAGTTTTTAAGTTATGGGCGAACTCTTTAAGTCTTTTGAATAGGTCAAGCTGCTGTGATCAACCCATTGTAATGTTTTTCAGTGAATATTAAGCTGCAGTTTATTTAGGATATTTTATATGTTTTAAAAGTAACTTCAAAGTAAAGTAACTGGTAATCTGATTACTGATTACATAAAGTAATTAGTAATGTAATCAGAGTACAATTTTCCAGTAATCCATCAGTAATTTGTAATATATTACTTTTTAAAGTAACTTATCCAACACTGCTGGTGTCTGGGCTCCAAAATCTATATATCAGGCATTTAAACTGACAAAGCTTTTAAACATATGCAGATGTGTTGTTTGTTGTTGGCAGAGTAACCGGTGCATTAAGCTGTAAAGACTCCGCCCTATTCTGCTAAAAGGGTGGAGAACAACAACTTATTTGCATCTAAAGAGACACACAAAAACAGCATGTATTTGCTTCTACCCATCCTGGTGCAGCATTGTATAGTAAATGATCCATGAGATATTTTGAACTAGGACTGCACAGCCACATTCTTGGGACACCTGAGAGTTATATTACAGTGCATCTTGTAAAAACACACACAATATGACCCCAATGAAAACCAAGCACCACAAATTTGTTTAAGCTAATCTGTACACCACACGCAGGATATCTGGAGTTTATAAAGCATGTTAATGTTATTGAAATTTGCATTTTATCTCTTATCAACAAAGGTGTCCAGCAACAATGCAAAGAAATCCTTGAGGTTAGTCTATGTCATTGACGCCACAGCAAATAACTGTCAGACATCTGTCTGTTATGCAAATGCCAGACTCGCCGCGTCCAGATCTAAGTTCCAGATCGTTGCCACAGACACAATGCTCTCAAGCTCACTCTGCAATCGCATTTCTCGAGAAGCCACTATGATCTGTTTGCTCAGAACAACATGTTTATTTTTTTGTGTGTGTTGTGCGAGTCATGTACTACTGCTGCCAGAACTTTTCTTTTTTTTTTTTATTGTCACAATCTCAGGAAGAGCAATCATAAGATGAAAACAATAGACATTGTGCTAATATGGTTAGCTTTAGCTGATTTTTAGATTGAAAACTTGCATTAGTTTCTGCAGGAACAGCGTCACTAAAATGACAAGAATGAGGTTTTTTTTCTTGAAAAACTTGGAACTTGGAAAGCACCCTTCTCGAAATATTTCCTAGAAATTTAATTCAACTGCATAGTTTGTATATTGCACAGTTGGCTCTACTGATAATTATTCATGCTATTATAGTATTTATTCATATTTTGAATTTGTATATTTTTAGCTTTTAGCAGTTTAAATTTCAGAAATGTTTCATGCTGTTACTAGTGTTCTCTTGTTTATATTTCTTTGTACACCGTAAAAATCACAAGTGATGATTCACAAGTATTTTCCTTTTATTTACAGTTGTGATTTGCATTATGGGACCTTGATCTCTACTCTCTCGACTTTTGATGTTGAAAATTGAACTCTACAGTTTAACAGTGACTTATTGACATTTTAGTGGTTTGAAATAATATTGTATATTGTTTGGGAAATAACATATAGAGAAATAAGTCTGTAAAATAACAGAAAATGTTCTGGAAGTTTATTACAAGGCTTTTGTAATATGCAAATTATATACAGTATATACAACATAAACCCAGACAATATATCACTTTAAACTATTAAATATGTTTTAATTGTTGGAAGAGCGATCAAGGTCCCATAATGCAAGTCAAAATCATAAATAAATGGGGAAAAATAAAAACATGAATCACAAAATACGAAAACATAATTGAGCCCAGGGCTCCCACCTGGTCAATTAGTATGTAATGGGGTCTGTGGGTGAAGTTTAGATCAGATACACGGCCGGCCAGAAGTGCGATATATACATCAATATAGCAGCATTTTTTTATGACACTGTATAACAATAATTAATATTTTTACAGTACTGTGACAGTTGGGTTTAGGGTTGAAATGGGGGTAGGTATTAAAACATACAATTTAATGGGTAATTTAATGGATAGAATAAATAATACTCGGGATAACTACTGTTTTTATGTTACTGTGACGGTTGGGTTTAGGGTTGGGGTAGGGTTAGACGTTAACAAAATACAATAACTGGGATAATTAATAAATAATATAAATAATTCTCGTTAACTTCCGGCTGCAACCTTATCAGATCTTGCAACAACCGGGTCCAAGATTAGGTAGTTCCCGAGAGCTCCTCCTGGTAAAGGAGGAAAAGGGGTAGATGATGTGGATGGGGGGATTCCTCCAAAACGGAGATTAGGGAAGTAGGGTGGAAAAAGCTATTTAATGTAGGTTTGGATTAATCCGGTTGGTTTATCGATGATTGCAGATATGAGACCAGCTGCGATCAATCATAACACATGCTCCTCTTAAAATTAGTTTATAAAACATCACCTAATGAAACTTATTGTAAACATTCAACAGTAGAAGTAAAACGTAAACTATCATTCCAGTCATTTGTAAGAGACCTGCAATGCCTTCCATTCTTTCATTCTACTTTTGTTTCGTAATTCTTCATTTACTTGTTTTCCTTATGCCAGAACCAACAGGCCCGCATCTGCCTGCTGTACCTGCCTCTGTTTGAGCTGCTCTACCAGAACCTGAGTCAGATGAACAGCCCCAGACAGATCTGCAGGAATGGCCTCGGCCTCATGGTAAACATCCATTACACTCTTATCTGAAATCTCCAACGGCTCAGTCTTCATCTGGGATCTTTATCTCAGTCTTTCACAATGTTTTGTGAAATGGGTCTTGCTTAATGAATCGAAAATATTCTTAAATGTTAGTCCAAGCAAATTAGAAACATCTGAGGTATTCAGGGAAGTATTTCTTCATATGTTTTGTTGTAATCTTAAAGGAATGGCTTTATTTCCCCAAAATAAAATGATTCCATAATTTGCCTACCCTCAAGCTATCCTAGGTAAAAAAAAAAAAAAACAGCTAACCTTTCAGATTAGCACTTGGAATTAGTTTAAATAATATCCTGCCTCAAGTCTTTGCCTCCCCAAGTCTTTGAAGCTCAAAAAAGCACTTATCCATTCGTCCATCAATCCACCCATCCATCCATTCATGTGTACATCCAACCAACCATCCATCCATCCACCTGTACATCGATTCATTCGTACTTTCATCCATCTGTACATTCATCATTCCGTACATCCATCCATCCATCCATCCATCTGTACATCCATCTGTTTATACATCTATCTGTACATTCATTCATCTATACATCCATCCATCCATCTGTACATCCATCTGTTTATACATCTATCTGTACATTCATTCATCTATACATCCATCCATCCATCTGTACATCCATCTGTTTATACATCTATCTGTACATTCATTCATCTATACATCCATTCATCCATACATCCATTCATCCATACATCCATTTGTACATCCAACTATCTCCATCCATTCATGCGTCCATCTGTACATTCATACATCTGTACATCATCTGTACATCCATTCGTACATCTATTCAATCAACCATCCATCAATCCGTACATACATCCATTCATCCATCCATCTGTACAACCAACTGTACATCCATCCATCCGTACATCTCCACAGGTGTATGCCTCTGATTTCTTTAATATGAATAATTGAAACTTTAATAACTATTATCACTGGCTTCTGATTTCGTGCCTTTATGAGAGTCACGTTTCTGTTTGTGACATAAGATTTCGACATAATTGGCACTTCTATATACACACAAACTCCATTTTAAGATGGATGATAGTAAACTAATGCTAATATGCAGTATTACCAAAACAACTTGCAACTTGCCATTTTTCACAGCTCATTCCAATGTGAGACATGCAGAAAAACTCACTTCAGCTTCAGCTACACCTTCACCATTTGTTGTAACTTTTCTATATGAAGAAAGGCATATACTAAACACTTAGGATGGCTTAAGAGTGTGTAAACTATGTGATCGTGATAATTGTTGGGTGAACTACAGTATTTCTTTAAAGCATCAGTAATGTAGAATTCTACATTACATTCTCTCACCTAGATGCTGTATCCTAGTATAAATGTACGTTCTTTGATTGAGGTTTGTCTGAGCGTTTCTTGTTTTCCTATTCTCCTTTAGTACCGTGATGATTTGTCAGGGGACAGCCGGAGAAGCAGCACCATTGTTGATAAGGAGCCTAGTAAGTATTAAAGTGTTTGGCAAGAAAAAGCTGTAATTGATATATGCACACAGTAAATACATTTTCTGGCATTTCCCAGCTGGTTCTGTCACCCAGAATGGACTCAGTAGGAGAGGAGAGTCCAGAGGCTCCATGTATGGAGATCCAGGAACTCCAGACATCAATGAGGTGAAACAAACACAACCATGATTTCTCTGCAGATGGCCAGTCTTTTGGAGAGATACTTTTAAAAGAAATGTTACAATATAATATTATTCAAGTAACAATTATTCTGTTTTGGAGAAATGTTATTCCTTTTTAAAGTTAAAGATGGAATATTATTAGTTTATTCAACACGGATGGATTTTACTTGATCAAAAGTAACAGTAATAACATTTATAGTTTTGCAAAAGGGTTCTGTTTATAAACACTCTTCAAATTAACCAGAAAAAGGTATTCTTAGAATATTATGCAGCAAATCTGTTTTACAATAAGTTATTTTTTGAGAACCAACTACCAAAATGGTTTTTGAAAGATCATATATTTTTGAACATGTAAATGAAGCCTTACTGAGCATAAAAGAAAAAAAAATGTTGCACAGAAACTTTTAACTTACAGTGTATAATAAATGAACAAAATGATCAAATTTAGTTAATAGTATCAAGTTAATATGATATTTTTTTTTCTGTTTAAAGAAAACGAGACACTATATACTTTCAATATAATATTGCAATTTTTATAATAGAAACATTTTCTAATATTTTTTCTAATACTTTAATATGATAACACTTTAATATTTGAAATTTGAAAATGTAAAACATTCATCATCAAACCATACTTTTATACCAGTTATCAAAATGTTTAAGTAAAAGTTTTGCAAAAAGTTTTTTATTTTTTATCTGTTATGAATTATATAATAACATTTGTTAACATATTTATAAAAAATAAATAAATAATAAAAATAAATAAATAAATAAAATGCAAAAATAAAAAAAATGCTAAAATTTTAGCATTCAAAAATAAAAAAATGCAAAAAAAAAAAAAAAGGATATATATTCATATATTCATATATTTTTGCATTTTTTATTTAATAATCATTTTAATGCATTAATTATTGAATGGGCAAAACACTTATGTGTAATATTACCCTATTTGAAAGTGAAGGTTTACATTACATGTATTTTTGATTATTTTTTATTTGTTATGAATTACATATATAATAACATTCATTGGCACATTTACATTTTTTATAATTAATTTAATGTATTAATTATTAGATGGAAAAAAACAATTGTGTGTAATATTATCCTATTTGAAAGTGAAGGTTTACATTATATGTATTTTTAATGCATAAAGGAATATTTTGTTTTTGTGTACAGTTGCACAGGCGTGGTTCCACTATGAGCACTGTACCTGCCGCTGGCCGTTTGGGCCAGTATGAAATCAGAGGGCTGCTACTGTGTTATCTGCACATCGTAAGAACTTTGTCAGATGGTAAGCACACTTTAGCTTATTATCAACATCATTAAACCCCTCCAGGTATATGGTCATGTTTGCAGTTTAACTGTCAGATCAGCTTTAAAAGGATGGTTCACTCAAAAATGAACATTTACTCACTCTTTACTGACCCTCAAACTGTTTGACTTTCTTTCGTTTGTTGAACACAAACAGTTATTTTAAAGAAAGATGAAAACCATCGACATCCATGGTAGGAAAAACAAATACTGAGGAAGTCAGTGATTTTTAGCTTTCTTCAAAATATCTTTGTTTGTGTTCAACAGACGAAAGAAAGTCAAACAGGTTTGAGTGCTACTACGTGATGACAGAATTTTCAGTTTTGGGTGAACTATCCCAAAACTCTCGTCTATCATTATTGGTGATCTTAAATCAAATCAAATCACATTTATTGTCACATCATCAGCAGCATGTGCACTGTGATGAGTGAAAAGCTTAGGTGCTGGCTCCAGACAGTGCAAAATACAACAACATACTCCCAAAATACAAAACAAGACAATATACAATTAGACTGTAATACATAAGAGACAATAATATGTGAAAGACAATAAATGCGTTAAGATAAACACACTACACACATGTAGGCACAGATAGACAAGTACACAGTCAAAAAGGTCTACCTATAGTCTGACTGTTAGTGGAAAATTATTGTAGGCAGTATTGTTTTAATTAAGGAAGTAAGTATGGTTTTGGAGCTTTGAAAAACTACTAGGAGCTACCAAGAATGTTTCTTAAAGCCAAGTAACCAACTAATAGAGCTTAATGGTCAGATTCCTGAAGAAAAAACTTTCTTCATAGGGAAATTTTGACAGCACCTACTGAGCCTTTTGTAAACCTCTTGTAAGCCCTGAGGTTGTTAAACTGTTGTACATGCTTTATTGAACACACTTTTTTTAAAACCCCTAGTGATTAATAGTGGATCTTGTGCAGACAAACTACATTTCCCATCATGCTGTACAGTAAAACTACACTAATAAGAGTATCATGTATGGCGGAATGGATCACAACCTTTCATCAAAGTTGTCCTAAAACTACTGCACAACACTCATTCTTGACAATTTTGCCAAACATTTTTTTGATCCACTTGAATTGTTGATTACTGTAGAGACCACCAGCATCTTTAGTCAACAGTTTCATAATATTTGTAATTCAAAGTACAGTAAAATTACACCAATAAGGGTTACAACCAGGGCTTGACATTAACACCCGCCAACCCTCCAAATGCGGGTAGATTTAGGCTGTGGCGGGTCAGACAGTCGCTCCCACTAGCCACTTTGGCTGGTTGCAAATAATTTTTTTAATTGCCAGAGCTGCCTCGTCCCTAAAAATTAGACTTTTCATTTTAGAAGGTTTGTCAATATGCGTGCAAATGTGCACTTAGAACTGACAAGCAGCACGGTTGATAACTGTTCGCGCGAGCAAAAGAAAGCAGGTGAACACCGAATGAGATGATGATCAGGCGCACAGTAAGACACAGGCGATCCTCGCTCACTGATATTGTAAGCGAGGCACAGCTGATGTGAAGCGTGCAAGTGCTTAAAAGCTCCCGTTTCCTTTCGCAAAACAACGTGTCTGGAAATGCAACTGGTGTGATCATTTCCCTTTGAAATAGATTGGAAAAAAGTCAAAAAGTCTTTCAAGAGATCTCCAGATTTTTTTAAATGCAGCAGCTGTTGCCACTTTCACTTTTACTATTCTTTTAACAGAATATTATTGGACCTAACATCATATGTGTGCACGTGATCATCCTTTCACAATTGCACACAGAATGTTTTTCATCAGCTTGCTTTTGCTTGCAGTTATTTTTGTTAATATGGTTTAATTATTATCCTTTACAACTCTCCATTTATCTATAGTTACCTGATGATCTGGGACCTTTAACCTGGACAAACTACTGTGTATAGTTTTAGATAAATGAGAATATTTTTTTTAATGAATAAATTATCTTTTTATTATTTAATTAATAAAAAGTGCATGTATACGGTTATATTTAGCTTTTTTTGACACATTTTTAAACATTTGTGGCAAGGAAATAATTAGTTTAGTGTGGCCAAAGAAAAAAAAAGATAAATCCTAGCCCTAAAAAGTGATGTGAAATAAAAAAAAAAGTTAAGGAGGCATGTGGACATAACACATCATTTAAATCAAAGTCATTTTTAGCATGTCAACATCAAATTTATGCATATAAAATATATTTTACCAACAACAAAACTGGCTAGTGAAAATGGCAAGTGGCTAATAACGCTGATGATCAAAGTTAATGTCAAGCCCTGGTCACAACATCGAGTTTCTTTGCGGGTGTTTTGTTTTTTCTGAACGCTACCTTAATATACAAGTAGCTGAAGATCACTCATTGGAGAAACCGGCGGACATGCAACAACTTTAATCATAAGGTAAACACAATACAAAAGTTTCCATCTAAGCTACTTTACAGGACTCGACACTTGTAAACGCCCGTTCATTCGGGCTTGCGGCTCTATGCGTCGTTGTGACGTGTTGTTACATTATATGTTGGTGTCAACCACGGCGAGGGCTGCACCCGGCATATGCGTGGACTTGACTGAAGTATAAACCTGCCTTGAATCAGCCTTTAAGAGACGGCCTGTTTAAATTAAAAAAGCATTACCCAGTGAAAAGTAAAAGCCGCCGATTCACAAATAGCAATTATTTAATCTATAAGAATAATGGTGATTAGCTTGATTGATTTGTGAATTTAAATTGTTCAAATGTTTTTTTATTCATTTATATAAAATCTAATAACACAAATGGCTAATAAACTATGCAAAGTTAGTGAACTTGTTTTTTAATTTGTAAATTTATTGCATTTCTTTTTACATTAAGAAGATAAAGATTCCTTTATGTACTTTTTATATCCATATTATGTACATATTATATAAATTTGTTTATTAAAATACTTTTTAACATGCAGTTTATTTCCAAAAAAACAACTAATCTACAGAGAAAAAATATCTATAAAGAAAGAGAACGTTTTGAGTTTCAATGCTAGGGCCTCATACCTGGAATTGCTTGGGGGCCCCCAAATCACCTAAGTCCGCCCCTGGTCACGTACAGACAGTTTGTCAAGCCCATTTCACATGTGTGAAGCAAACTAAGAGTTGCACAATGTTTTCCAGAAATAAGGAGTGTTGATAAGAAAGTTTCAGGTGCATGCGGACAGGAGAGAATGTGTCACTTACAGACGGTTTGTCAAGCCCACTCACCTCTGTGAAGTACACTAAATATTGCACAATATTTCCAGAAGCAAAGAGCGTTGATAAGAAAGTCATCGGTTCATACAAAGTAGAGAGAGTGTGTCCTATAAGTGGTTTATCAAGCTCACTCACCAACTGTATGTCCCTTTAACTGTTATTTAGCTATTATCAAAATACTGTCAGCAGATCAGTAATAACCACAAAACTCAAACAACTGAGGCTTTCAGCAGCTATATTACGGTTGTTTTAATTATTAGGCTACTGTATAGTAATAATAATGAAATATTGTGTATTTTACGAGCATGTTGCTTTAAGCCTGCTCTGTCATTATCTGGAAAAAAATGTTTCCCCCTTGTTGACAGGTAGGTGTTGTTCGCAGTATTACCCAGCATTAGAAATATTTCAGTAAACACTACTTATAGAGATTAGAAGGAAAAAAGGAGAGACGATTGCTTTTTAAAGTGTTATATGAAAGAGGCATGAGTGATTTGGAGATGAAATCATGATTGTTGTGTTTTTTATATTAATGCTGAGTATTAAAATATTCAGGAGGCAGATTTTTTTGTTTGTTTTAAAGGGACCAACCAATGATACTTTAAACTTTATTATAACAAAAGTGTTATGTACACCAAAAAAAGCAGTTAGTTGACTTTACTTTTTAAAAGGCGAGTAAACCTGTTACTTTTAAAGTGATTAGTTGACTTTACTTAATAATTGTATTAATTAATTTATTTTACATTTAAATTATTCATTTTATTATTTTAAAATAAACGGGTTTACTCACTTTTTAATAAAAGAACCATGTTTATAATTAAGGCCTTGAGGCGAAGAATCAGACACACAAAAAAATGATGTTTGCTGTTTGTTCAAACTACATATTTAAAATGAGCCGAAACAACACAATTCTTGAGTTTTCTTTGGCGCAACTCAATTGTTTCATGTTCAATCCACTTCAATTTGTAAAAACGATTAAGTTAACATAATCGATTTGTGTTGGGACAACATGAAGGAATTGTGTGGAAGCCAGCATTTTCTGACAGTGTATACATTTTGAGTAATAAGATTTTTTCATTTGAAGTGTGAACATTATATATTTTTATTTTACTTAAAGATAGACAACAAAAGCTTCTCAGTTTTAAGGAGATAACATTTTTCATTGTCAGTATTAAAAATCTAAAGTTATTGTGGTTTATATTTCTTAAATGTGGAAGAACAGGATATGTAAAGTTATTTTGGAACAGTATGACTGCAATTCATCATACCACTTTAAACCACTAAAGATCTGATTTCTTTGTCTTAGATTTAAAACAGTAACAAAAACTTGAGGCTAATATTAAGCTTTTCATTCATTCATTCATTCATTCATGTTCTTTTCGACTTTGGCCCCATTTACACCAATACGTTTTCGTTTTAAAACACATACGTTTTGCTACGGCTACGCCATCCGTCCACACTACGCCGGAGTTTTCGAGTGCTGAAAACAGACGTTTTGGAAATGCTGAAGAGGCCGTTTTCATTTTAAACCACTGCTGCTATGTGTCTGTGGATGGGAGAAAAAAAGAGACATTTGAAAACGGAGGCGGGGCTGCAGACATTCGCAGACATCTGATTGGGGCTTTTCTTTAATATTAAGTAGCCTACACATAGTTCAGTCTTTCATCATGTCCTTGTAAGTTCAGACTGTGCAAGTTTGATATGGAAAACAAACTCCCGAGAACACGTCAGGTAAATCTTCATAGGGGACAGTGTACTTTATAACCTCTTTAACATCACCCTGGCTATGTTGTTTCCCTTTCTTAACAGTAAAATGAAAAAATTATAAAAGGAACTGCCTATTTTCATTTTGATATTAACTTAACCGACATCAAAAATGTTGAGGCGTCGTGTAGCTACATATTTATATGACCATCATGTTTACTGTATGCCTCTTCACTGTATGCATATTTATAACAACACAGAGCCTATAATATAGCTGCCTCCTTTCATTTTCATTGAAAATACGAAGCATACCCTAGCTCTTTTGCTAAATATCAGTTTTAATAATCAATAATGGCCATTATAAAACTATAACATACAATAAGTTTATACAATATAGGAAATAAAGGCAAGAAATCAGTCAAATGTGCGGAATCAGTGTACGTGGTTACATAAATTAATATATTATCTTTGCGCTCAGCCGAAAATCGTTTCCTGAGAACAAGTAATAGATTCAATGACCAAAGTCGGGGAAAATGTTGTTAGATATAGACAACAAGATGAGTTAAATATCACATTTAACAAATATAGTGAGATTTGATCCAGCGGTAGATCCTTGATGAACAGTCCGACATGCTCAGCTCTCATATGGGTAGATGTGCTCAAAGCACGTTGCAGTGCATGCCAGTGTGTGTGTGTGGTCTCGTGATGTGTGTTTTCAGCAGTATAGTGTGGACGCAGAGCTGTTCAGAAACTCTGGGAGAAACGCCAGTGTGGACGTGGATCGTTTTTATTCTAAAACGCTGTTTTAAGTCTAAAACGTATTTGTGTAAACGGGGCCTCATTCCCTTTATTAATCAAGGGTCGCCACAGCGGAATGAACCGCCAACTTATCCTGCAAATGGTTTACACAATGGATGCCCTTCCAGCTGCAACCTAGTACTGGAAAAAGATTAAGCATTTTTCTTCAAGTTTATTATTATTATTATTATTATTATTATTATTATTATTATTATTATTATTATTATTATTATTATTATTATTATCATTATTGTTATTATTATTATTTATTAACAGAATATACAGTATGAATAATGTACAATACATAGACCTTCACACAGTACAGGCAATAACAATCAATTATTAACAATAAACAATAAATAAATACAACAATAAATACATACAATGCAGACATACATCATAGCTAAATGTTGTATAGGACAGATTTACAAAAAATACATATCACAACACATAGACGCACACAAAAATAGTATAAACCATAATCAGTTGTTAAAACATGTGCACTGTTCTAAATTGACAGTCTTTAAAATATGTTTAAATATAGCGACAGATGGTACGGATTTCATACGTTGTATGCTCATTTCATACATATAGAGCATACTTAGAGAATGGAGATCGACCTAACTCTGTGTGGAAAAATGGCAGTGCGTTCAGAGAGCGAGAGATCACATATATAGTTCTTCTACCCACCTTTCAGTGGATTTTTCCCTGGGTTTTGTTCTCCTCTTTGGCTCAAATATTGTTTCTCAGTGTCCCTCAAAGCCTTCCTTATTCTGTTCCTCCATTTGTTCATGTCAGCTTTCCTTTTTTTTTACCAAGGATTTGCCTTTTAATATCCAAAGAGGACACAACAGCAAGAGGCATCTCTATTCTTCTTAGTGGACATAAACAGTTTTTCTGTGTGACATTATTTTAATCTTTAAAATGCAGATTCATGGTCACTCGAAAATATCCCCAAACATTTACTGTTTATAAATTTTACACAGACAATATCTCATTTTTTATTTTTTTGACACTGTAAAAAAATGCAGGGTTCCACACAATGCATTTATGTTGTCCCAACCAAAGTTCTAATAGTTTTGGATTTTTCTTTAGTTTTAGCTTTTATTCTTATTTCATTTTGACTTTTTGTTTTCAAATTCGGTTAGTTTTAATCAGTTTTTAGAGGCAGATTTACTATTTTTTTATTAGTTTCTATATTTTGAATTTTTTTGTTTAGTTTTTATTAGTTTTAGTTTTTTTTCTAAATAAGGATAGGTGCAAAATTTAAAATCATCAGAATAAATATTGTATATTCACTCAACCATGCATTTTTTGAAACATGAGGACACATGACCCCTGTCATCTACCACTACCATCTACCCATCCATAAATTCAAATACAACATCCCACAATATTGCAGCCTTAAGTAAAATATATGTGCAAGGCTGCTTCTGAGTTTAGATACAGTAGTAATGGAAGTTCAGGCCTTTAGTGAGAACTAGATATTTTGTGACAATCCTCCCATGTTAGGACTCAACATACCTTATGTAGTCAGCAATCATAATTCCAGTCAGTTAAAACATCACCATGATCTGAAAAAAGTCTTACAATTAGGTTTTGCAACCCAATTTAAGCATGAATCACTTATTTAAATGTAATAATCCGTTTCACCAAATCCTCTCATTTAAGCTCTTGGTTTACCCGCGCTGCAGTTGTTCAAATAAAAACAGTCACAGCAGGCTGCCATGTACTGTTTGTGTTCGGTTAACCATCTGCTAAATCGCGCATGCGCTCACCGCTTATGGGCTCACCGCTTCTCAAATCTGATCTCAGTGCACTGTTTTAATAACTGAATAACAGTATATATTGGTTTATTTTGAGTCAGAGGGAGGTATTAGGCATGTTAAAAAGTAAGTAGTTTGTGGATAAGAGTGCTTACTGGAGACGTTAATAATGAGAGTGGACTGGAGTCCACTCGTTGTTTTTGTCGTGGAGCAACAGCGAGGATGACTGGAGGAGAACTGGCTCAATCTCAATACTGGCCAATAGCAGCAGGATTAATGACTCTGAGGTGCCGTACGGGTCAAACAAGAGTGAATAGATTTACTTCTAAAAGGCATACAGTAAGATTATGCATTAAATACATTTACAAAGATGAAAACGAAGGACATTTTTGCTATAATTTTAGTTGGTTTCTGGTTGTTTTGTTTTTACACAATGTAGTTTCAGTTAGTTCTATTTATTTATTTATTTTTTTTGTTTTTTTTTTTTGTCCCAGTGGCGGTTCTAGTTCAAATGGCACCCTGGCCAAAACCACCCCAAATTATATTTTCAATAAATGTAACAATTTGTTTATTATTATTATTAATATTATTATTAATATTATTATTATACAATTATTATTCTAAATAAATAACAGAAATCAATCCTAAATGTAACTGAAAAACAATGTAAAGACACAACTGGAATACTATTCTAAGACTTTTGCATGAATATTAATTCTTACAGTTTAATAGAATACAAAAAAAATATATGGCCGAGAATTAATGTTATGAAGTCTTAGTTACCTCCCTGACTCATTATTCCTCCTTTCTGCTTCGCTAAGTCAAAGTAACATCATCATCATATGATATAAACTTTATTTTTGTTTTCTGCATGTCACCGTTTGTTTCGGTTGCACATAGAGAATAACAAACTTGCGTGTGCAAAAGATGTGAAAAGCCCCTAACGTCTTTATTCTGGGATAACCACTCTAAATTAATACACTTGCATAAAGTAAATCTTATCTCAAAGCTTTTACTGGGGCACCATCTTCTCATGGCGCCCCCAGCAAGATGCCGCCCTTTGCGATCGCCCATATTGCCCATGCCTAAATCCGCCATTGCTTGGTCCCAACACAAATCGATTAAGTTAACTTAACACTTTTAACACATTTATGTATATTGAACTTTAAAAAATTAAGTTCTCTCAATGAAATCTCAAAAAAGTTTTTTTCAGCTTATTTTAAATAAGTAGTTTGAACACGCAAAAAAAAATAATATTTTGTTTGAGTATACTTGCAGTATATGGTTGTTCGTCAAACACACTTAATTATAAAAAAATTGTTTAAAGATACAGAAGGTTTACTCACTGTTTAAAACTAAAGTCAACTTTTTGCTTTTAAGCCATCAGGTTTACTCACTTTTTCACGTCAGAATTCAGTCAAAATGACAGAGGGGACTGATTTGAATTAATTTCTCCAAGCCAGAACTGTCACCCATATTTTAAAACACAGCATAAAGTCCTTTATGCAGATACAGACACATTTGACTTGACTCGAATAGGACGGATTGCTGTTTCACACAAATAAACATGGGTGTGAGGTGGCAGTTGTTGATCTTCAACTGAAGCTGGTTCGAGTTCTCTGGAAGTTCATCTGAGCTCTGTGGGTGCAGACATCATTCACACCTACCGTTTTATGACTGATATCAATTTAAAGGAGGGTTTATCGGTGTTTGCTCCTGGGTTTTTCCAGCAGCACACAGTTCAGATGACTGACTCCCTCATCAGCTTCTCTGCTCATTTAAGGAATGATGATTGAGGTAAATTGGGTGTGTATTTATTGAAACACTTAATATGAAGTGTTTTAGCAAGATTGACAAATTCCTGTTTAAACAGTATGATCATACACTGTAAAACCCAACAGTCAACTTTATCAAATGAAATGAGTGGAGTTAACTCAAAATTTACTGAAAGTAAATTCTACTCATTTGAAAAGAGTTTTGAACTCTGTGTTGAAGGTAATGAGTTAAATGGAGTAAGTTCACAGTACTCGTATAGATTAGTTTTTTATCGAATGGTTTGTAGCAATTGGTTTCTTCAAATGGTTTGAGTTGCCTTAACTTATTGGGTTTTACAGTACTCAGTTGGTTTAAGTTCTCTTCATTTATTGAGTTTTACTGTGCTCAAATTGCTTCATTTACTCAAATGGATTAAGTTCACAGTACTCATTAGGATAAGTTTTTGAACTTGAAATGGTTTGTTGCAATCGGTTTCCTCAAACAGTTTGAGTTACCTTAACTTATTGGGTTTTACATTGTAGAAATCCTGGAATTGAGATTTACATGCTGGGCTGTAAAAAAAAAAAATCGCTGAAATACCTACAGTACTAAATGTATGCTTTTAAAGTATTTCTCAGCTCCAAAATAGCACTTTTTAAACATTGCCTAAATATTGTGAGTGCTTATCCACCAAAAGCATATTTTAGCTAACATATTTTTAAGTTGTTTTCAATGGGAGCACAACGAGGGACTAAGCATTTGTACATTATGCTGAGCATTGTGCGCTTGCCGAGAGTTTACCTTTGGGTAAAAGGAACCACTCATCAACGTCACTTTTTTTTAGCCAGCTGTCCAAGCACACTTGGAGGAGGGTTTGGGGGCAAATATCACACTGAGCACTATTTTTAGCACAGATATGGTGATATAAACAGGTCATTTGTTCAAAAAATGACACTGAAACTGCAAATTTACCATTAAGCCAGTATTAAACCAGTCACAGTTTATAAAATTTTTTGAGTGTTTTTATAGAAATAATGTTTATTTTAGGTTTTTAGGCATTTAAATAGATTTACTAGCAAAACATATGTTTGTAAAATACAACCTGATGTCTATGGCCACAGCAATAGTAATTATTTTCAAATTTATTCTTACGATATGCTTTATTCTCATCAGACAAACGCTGTTTAGGTTATTACTTAAACAGCCTTCTGTACTTATGTATTTCAGCTGAAGTTGATGAATTAACCTGTTGTAAATCCAGCAGCTCTCAAATATTATGGTCATTATAAAACTGTTTATACAACAAATACGTAGATATAACGTATGCAATAAAATTGCAGGTTAACTATGTCTGTATATATTAAGGCAAGGCAAGGCAAGTTTATTTATATAGCACATTTCATACACAGTGGCAATTCAAAGTGCTTTACATAAACAGGAATAAAAGAAACAAGTATAAGAGAAATAAAAACAAATAATAGAAATGGTAAAAATAGAAATAAAATAAAATAAAAGCTGATAAAATGTGTTATAAAAGAATTAAAAAGAAGAGAAAAACATAGTAGTTCGATCTGTCGGACGTAGCACAGTGCTCATTCAGTAAAGGCACAGCTAAACAGTTTTCAGTCTTGATTTGAACGTGCCTAATGTTGGAGCACATCTGATCATTTCTGGAAGCTGATTCCAGCAGCGAGGGGCGTAATAGCTGAAAGCAGATTCACCCTGCTTTGACTGAACTCTTGGGATTTCTAATCTATTTGATCCTAAAGATCTGAGTGATCTGTTAGGTTTGTATTCAGTGAGCATATCTATAATGAATTGAGGTCCTAGGCCATTTAGTGATTTATAGACCAGTAATAATACTTTAAAATCTATTCTGAATCTAACTGGGAGCCAGTGTAAAGACCTGAGGACAGGTGTGATGTGCTCTGATTTCCTGGTTCTGGTCAGAATTCTGGCCGCAGCGTTCTGGATGAGCTGCAACTGTCTGACTGTCTTTTTGGGAAGGCCAGTGAGGAGGCCATTACAGTAATCCACCCTGCTGCTGATAAAAGCATGAACAAGTTTCTCTAAGTCTTCACTGGAAACAAAGCATCTAATTCTTGCAATGTTTTTGAGATGATAGTATGCTGATTTACTAACTGTTTTGATATGACTATTGAAACTCAGATCTGACTCCAGAGTCACACCAAGATTTTTGACCTTATTTTTTGTTGTTTGACCCTTAGAGCCAAGGTACGCATTCACCTTGAGAACCTCATCTCTGTTCCCAAACGCAATCACTTCAGTTTTCTCTTTGTTTAACTGAAGAAAGTTTTGGCACATCCAATTGTTAATTTCATCAATGCATTGGCAGAGGGTGTCAATGGGGCTGTAGTCATTAGGCAGTAAGGCTAGGTAGATCTGAGTGTCATCAGCATATCTGTGGTAGGAGATTTGTTTTTTTCTCATTATTTGGCTCAAAGGGAGCATATAAAGGTTGAACAGGAGTGGTGCCAGAATCGAGCCTTGTGGGACTCCACATGTCATGGGTGTCCACCCATGACTTATATAAATATAAATATATAATATAAACTTATATTTGAACGTTTATATTAACTTGTGTTTGTAACGTTAACTTAATTTGATTGTAATGCAATAATGTGCACCTTTTAAAGCTGCTTTGAAACAATAATTATTGTAAATAGCGCTATACAAATAAACTTGAATTTAATTATATGACAATCACAATATCAGACGTCACACAAAATAATTCTATTATCCGCTTGTTAAGTGTGACATCACGCAAAGTGGCTTTCGGGTCCAAGCACTATATCAAACTATGGGGAGGTTCAACAATGGTAATAATAAATGTTTACAAAAGCTGTAATTCTTTCGAAAATAGCAGTATACGTTCAAATATTGATGTCTGAGATGCAGCAAGTCCAAAGACTGTTGTGTACACTATGATTTTATAAAATATTCACTTTAATTTGTGATATGACTAAAGAGTGGTTATAAACGAATATTTTCTGAAATGAGTAGCGGCTTGGACCCGGAAACAATATTTCATAAGTCACAACTTAACAAGCGGATATCACTTTTTTGTAACTTTTTCCCCTTTTCTGCAAATATAATACGCAAATTTATTGCATATAGGTGATGTCTATGTGTACATGTTCAGTACAGATATGTATTTTGTTGTGTAAACAGTTTTATAATGACCATATTATTTGAGATCTGCTGTATTTACAACATGGTAATTCATCAACTTCTGCTGAAATACAATAAAAAGTACAGTAAATGGCTGTTTAACTTGAGTAAACAATCTAGTAGCCTAAACAGTGTTTATCTGATGTGAATAAAGCATATAGTCAGACTAAATAAAAAATAATTACTATTGCTTAGTCGATAGACATCGGGCTGTGTTTTACAAACATGTTTTGCATTTAAATTGCATTTATTTTTACATGCCTGACACCTAAAATAAATTTAACATACTTATTGGTAAATTTGCAGTTTCAGAGTTTGAGCGGTCAGCAGGAGTATTTAGAACTTGCGTCTGAAAAATTAATTGTTAATTTGTCCTTTATTTAGTACAGTTCTCTGAGGTCTATTTACAATATTATGAAGATTAAAATGTTATCAAGAATATAGCCTCCTATTAAAAAAAAAATCTGAGCTGTTTTGATCTGTGCATTTAAAAATTGGTCAACATGAGTGTTAAATATTAACACGAATACCAGTAAATTGAGTACTGCTAACCAAAATGCATGATTCATTCAAATGCTCTCCTCCTATAAATGTAACCTCTGATTGTGAAACTCCTACAAGTGCACATGCAATAAGACCAGACTCTCATCATACTCCTTTTTAACGCTAATAATGGGTTTATGCTGATGCAAGATGTTGGTAAATCTGCCTCTAAATCTATTAAATTAAAAGAAATTGTTTTCTGAAGTCCATCATAGTAACCGCTTTAAAATCATGTATATAAAACAGCTTATGTAGGAACTACAAATAAGTCATAGCTAAAGATATAAGGGAGAAGTGTATATATCTGTTGTCTGGGTGTCCTGGAAATCTTAAACATTTCACTGTGAAGAGGAAGAGTTAAGCTGTTGCATTAACGTTTCCATTTCTCAATGTGTTCCTGTAGACACCCTGACTGCTTATTGGTTTAAAGTCAATCCACAGGACATCATGAACTTCCTCAGTCTTCTCGAGTGAGTGACATAGCAACTTTCCCATGACATGCTCTTGTTAGACCAGTTTTGATCTTATTGTCTATACAATTCATTTGATTTATTTATTTATTTATTTTTTGTAAACTCATAAAGTCAAATATTTCATTTTTATGAGGAACTTCAAAAACACTTTTGTGGAATGGAAAGATTGGATGGATATTAAAAGTTCATATGGAACCCACTGGAAATATTAGAACTAATTTTAAGAGTGTAAATTTTGAATGAGATTATTTTGAATGAGATTAATAACAAGATTTTTTTGTATTTTTATTTATTTATTTTTATATTTTTAATTCATATTATTTATGTATTTATTTTTATATATTTATTTTTATGAATCTTTAGGGAATTTTATGCATTTTTAACTTGCATGTAACTTTTAACTTGTAACTTGTATTTTTGTGTGTGTTTATTCGTTTATAATATTATTTTTATACCTTTAAATGGTATTTAAATGGTATTTATTTATCTTAATTTTATTTATTTAAAAGTAATGTTTTTTATCACAGCTTTGACTTTTAAATGCAGTGTAGATGTTTGATTTCTGACAAAAAAGTTATGACTTATTAACTGTGTTAAATCAAGCTCTTACCACGACCTTCCAGTCTGTTTGGGTTTTAATTTAAAATTATACATTATTGAAGTGTTTTAAAATGCTTCAGATAGCTTAGTTGTACAGTTGTTTTGGCAGTCAATGGACTAAACTACATAATTCAAATAATGTCAAAACCGGTCAATATTAAGTACACATAACCAGCTTTATAGACATAATGAACTAGACTTTATATATAAAATATAAAATAAAATATAAATAAATTATATGATAAGCTGCTTTGACACAATCTTCATTGCAAAAACACTATAGAAATAAAGATAAATTAAACTAATTTGGATAACAATCTGAATTTAAGATTTAATTATCAGAAATACAGAAAGAAAAACAACGATAACAACATACTGTAAACAGAAACATTACTTTTTAAAAAATGTTTAATCATATAAAAATTGTATTAAATGTCAACGCTGAGTCAAACACCTCCAAATGCACATGCAATAAGACTAGACTCTCGTCATGCCCTTTTAAAACTAAATTGTGTTGTTTGAACATAGTCTTCATAGTTTTTAACACTAATAATGGGTTAAGTAAATCTGCCTCTAAATCTATTAAACTAGTAGCCTATAGACTGACATTACAAAGTGGACTTTAAATATTTTAAGCCCATTCAAAGATTTAATGGCATGAAACTGTTCAACAAACTGGTCAAAAACATTAGTAGTAAATCAAAAAAGGTTTGCTAAATAATTGCAAATTTCTCCATGATCAGTAGGCTACTGTTCTTACATGTGGATTGATTGCTGACACAGAATTTTACATACTACTAATGATATAAATAAACAATGCATATCTGATTTTTAGTCTTCAATGGAAAAGCTATGTTCCATATACAGTGCACCCAGAAGTATTCATAGAGCTCCACATTTTTTTATGTTACAGGGTTATTCCGAAATGGATTATATTCATTTATTTCTTTAAAATTCTACAAACATCACCCCATAATGACAATGTGAAAAAGATTTTTTGAAATTGTGGCAAATTTATTAAAAGACAGGACTGTCTTGAGGCACAAGCCTGGGCAAGGTTACAGAAAACTTTCTGCTGCTCTGCAAGTTCCAATGAGCACAGTGGCCTTCATCATCCGTAAGTGGAAGATGTTTGGAACCACCAGAACTCTTCCTAGAGCTGGCCAGCCGGTGATCTGGGGAGAAGGGCCTTAGTCAGGGAGGTGATCAATAACCCGATGGTCACTCTGTCTGAGATCCAGCGTTCTTCTGCGGCGAGAGGAGAACCTTACAGAAGGACAACCATCTGTGCAGCAATCCACCAATAAGGCCTGTATAGTAGAGTGGCCCGACGGAAGCTACTCCCTGCCTGGAATTTGCCAAAAGGAATCTGAAGAACTCTCAGACCATAAGAATCTAAATTTTCTGGTCTGATGAAACTAAAATTGAACTCTTTGGAGTGAATGCCAGGCGTTACGTTTCGAGAAAACCAGGCAGCGCTCATCACCAGGCTAATACCATCCCTACAGTGAAGAATGGTGTTGGCAGCATCATGCTGTGGGGATTTTTTTCAGCAGCAGGAACTGGAAGAATAGTCAATATAGAGGGAAAGATGAATGCAGCAATGTACAGTGACATCCTGAATGAAAACCTGCTTCAGAGTGCTCTTGACCTCAGACTGGGGCAACGGTTCATCTTCCAGCATTATGGAAATAGTGAAGCGCTTATGAATACTTTCCGAATGCACTGTATTAATAAGACTGTTTTATTTCATTTTAAGTTAGAATATTTTGTATAAATTAATGTATACGTTTTAAACCAAATATATTTCAGTCAACTAGAGTAGATTTAGTCGACTAAAATCTTATGAAGTTTAATGGACTAAAGCTAAAGTAAAACTAAAATGATTCAGAAGACTAAAATATGACTAAAACTAAAATGTAATTTTAGTCAAAAGACTAAGACTAAATCTAAATCAAAACTTGCTGTCAAAATTAACACTGGCTTTAAAATCATTTATGAAAGAATTCTAATGTAGGAACTATTAATAAGTACTAGTTTTTAGCATCATTACCAACACAATTTGACATGTGAAACAGCTTTTGCAGTTTGAAACAACTGCATATTTGTGAAATGTTTGTGGTTATCTGAACCCTCATGACCTTCACACGTCTGTTTAGTCTGTTCATTTTCTTTTGGTGTTTATTTGGCACAGACCAGTGATTTACTTATTTATTTTTTCTGTTTTCTGCATCTGTAGGATCTGCATAATCCAGTTCCGCTATGTGGGCAGGCGAAACATCAGCCGGTATGCTTGATAAGGACTCAACAACTGCATGTTTCCCATTTGAGAGTCAACCGCATTCAGATCACACACATTTACATGAACCACAAATGAGATGATCTGTTCCCTGTTATCATGTTATCAAAACCAGATCTTTACATTACATTACATTACAAACCCGCTGGTACAGTACCAAGATTAGCTCTGTTGAGAATATCTTTGTTTGTTTGTTGTATAGAAGCCAGGAACCGTGGGTGTCAAAACTCTTCTCCCCCGAGAGAAAATCTCAGACCATGCCGGTTCTGCGAGGACGAGCGAGCTTAATGCAGGCCAAGCTGCAGCAGTTCAGCACTATGGACACCTCATTGACTCTGAACATGGGTAATCTGTGGGCTCTTAAACCCTTACAGTTTTGGAAGATAAACATTGTGAGGTTGTTGAGGATGTTTACATCCACTCTGGGGTGATTTTGAGTCTTAATTTGGCCACAGCTTTCTCAGTGTTTCAGCAAATGGTGACAAATCTTATTTTAAATCATATTTTGGGAAAATGCTTTTAAAATGTTCATAAACTCAACAATACGCTCAAAATTATGCAATATAATAAATGTAAATACTGTATACACAAATTTACTACCCTTTCGTTATGTTCGTCACTGTTTTTGCACCATTTACTTTAATTATAATGACATTTATCGATTGCAAAGCCTTGGTAGCATATTGTTAGTAGCATATTGTTGGTGGTTTTCCCTGTTAGGAAGAGGTACAATTTGTTCAATTCAATTCAATTCAATTCACCTTTATTTGTATAGCGCTTATACAATGTAGATTGTGTCAAAGCAGCTTCACATAAAAGGTCACAGTAAATAGGAACATTTGTCATTTTTTAACAATACTCAAGGGTTAAATACAGTTTTGTGAGTTCCTAAGTTGTTCATTGATTGTACACTTTAAAAATCGATTAGTTGACTTTACTTAAAGAAGTGAGTAGACTCATTGTTTTAACCACGCCAAGCTGCAGCAGTTCAGCATTATGGAAAACTCATTAACTCTGAACATCCGTAATCTGTGTGCTCTTAAGAATTTTGTAGAATTCTGAACCCTAAACAAATTGACACAGGGAAAATAAGTTTTGATAGTTACCAACTTTAACCCTTGTGTGCTGTTGAGGATGTTTTCATCCATTCTAGGGTGATTTTGAGTCAATTTGGCCACAACTTTCTCTGTGTTTCAGCAAATGGAATGATTTTTGGCGACAAATCTTATTATGAAACATATTTTGGGAAAATGTGTTAAATTTTGAAAAACTCAACAATACACTCAAATTTACGCAAATATAGACAAATTTACTACCCTTTCATTATGTTAATGGCTGTTTTTTGCCCATTGACTTTTATTATAATGACATTTATCGATTGCAAAGCCATAGCAGCATATAATCATGCATTCATGGTTGTTGGTGCTTTCCCCTGTTGGAAAGAGGTACGATTTGTCATTTTTAACGATACACAATGGTTTACATTGTTTACATTTAGTCATTTAGCAGACACTTTTATCCAAAGCGACTTACAAATGAGGACAAGGAAGCAATTTACACAACTATAAGAGCAGCAGTGAATAAGTGCTATAGGCAAGTTTCAGGTGTGTAAAGTCTAAGAAGCAAAGCATTAGTAATGTTTTTTTTTTTTTTTTTTTGAGAGAGAGTACAGTTAGTGGTATAGATAGAGAGGCAGTTACAGATTAGGAAGGAAAGTGGAGACTTGTGACTTCCTAAGTTGTTAATTGATTGTATGCTGTGAAAAGCGATTAGTAAACTTTACTTAAAGAAGTGAGTAGACTCATTGTTTTAACCAGGCCAAACTGAAGCAGTTCAGAATTAACTCTGAACATGGGTAATCTGTGTGATCTTAAATTCATACAATTTCGGAACCTATACAACTTGGCACAAGGGAAAATAAGTTTTGACAATTACCAACTTGAGTGAATTTGGTCACAACTTTCTCTGTGTTTGTGCAAATTTACTACTCTTCAGTTATGTTGGTGGCTGTTTGTGCAATATTGAATTCCATTATAATTAAGTGATGCCAAATAATCATGCATTCTTGATTGTTGGTCATTTTTAACAATACACAGGGGTTAAATACAGACTGTGAGTCCTTAAGTTGTTAATTGATCGTACACTGTAAAAAGTGATTAGTTGACTATACTTAAAAAAGTGAGTAAACTCATTGCTTTAAGATGATTAACTCTTTCCTCGCCAGAATTTGCTTTTTTTTTTTCCTTTTTTTTCTGTATTAAGTTGCCAGCCACCAGAGTTTGATTATTTTGATCTAAATTTGATGGCCTCAGAATATTTTCTAGGTATATACTTTATGACTATGTTATATATCAAAATAAAGAGCCAAGCCTCTGCTTTTAAACAAATAAAGCTTTTTATTCTATCTTTTTGTTTAGTTTTTTATCCCTGCTTGAATGCAGATAGATTTAATCAAAACTGCTAAATTTTAACCAAAAATGCAGTGAACAATACATTATTTTCATAGTAATGCTTTTTGAAGATATATGACACACACACACAATTATGTGCATAATTAGAAAGATTAAGTTGTCAACTTAACAGTTTCAAGGTACAACAGGTTTATTCGCTTTTTTAAAGGTACATTTAATTGCTTTTTACAGTGCACATGCTTTTGCTGGATCAGTGTTCGCAGTAATTCAGATTGTTAAAACAGTTGTGTTTAATGGAAAACTTTTGTGCTGAAAAACTGTAGTGCCCATGATGCTGTGCTGAAATATCCCAAGACATTTTAGCTCTGCCCACTATTTACCTTGAAGCTTTACTTTAAAATTGCATATATGGTCAATCATGCAGTTTATATTTTATTTTTTTACTTGTTTACATTTTGTTTACTATTCATACATAAAAGGTATACAATAGCAGCTCTATTCCATTATATTACATTTACATATTTTAATTAATGCTAAAAGCAAAAAGCAATGGATGCTTTTCACAAGACTGTTATGTCACATTTAAGGGTCATCATAATCTTAAATCCTTTTTTTCAAATCTTGATTTTTTTTTTAATGCATGAACATTTATATGCATTTATGTATGTATTATATCATATATGCGACAAATTGCAAAAAATTGGCCACTTATGTGAGGTGTTTTTAATGCAGTGTCTATGGGCCAGGACAGTAAATTTAACGTTATTCTCTTTTCTGGCTGTCGTCATCAGTCTCACACAATTTTTTTTATTCTATTAATTAGGGGTGTCAAAATTTATTGTTTCTTCAGTGCACCATGACCAAATAAAGGCATTTAACAACTCCCTCGACAACGCTCAAAAAGCAAGCAGGATAATATTTTACGTTTGTTTATTTGCTTTAAATGCTCATGTTGTTCTGTGCATGTCCTTGAGTATTGTTTGATGCAGAGTGTTTTCTTTGAGCAGGTAAATTTAAAGGTCCAGTTCATATATCTGACTGCTTGTATTAAAGGACAACATTGTAATACAAATACTTAAAAAATGTATTGATAAATGGTACATTTTAATACAAGAATTCGTGTGCTGTGAAGTAGATTATAAAATTGTGTATGGAAAGTATTGTTGATGCACCAAGATTTCGAATTGAACCCAATCGATGGCATAATATTTGTAATCGAACCATGTGACCAGTGTAGGTTTACACCTCTAATATTATTATAAATAACTGTATTTTCACTTTAATCAATTTAATCCATAAAAGTTTACATTTCTTAAAGAAAATACCCTACACTTATAAACACTGCTGTACATCACTGAAGTTTTTTAACTCTTTAACTTCTACTTTAAGAAATAAAATTTCTTTGCTTAAATTGTGTTCCTGACACTACCCTAAACTATTTTTGAGTTAATTTTAATGATAACCTATAGACAAACGGTCAACCAGGCAAGAACATACTACACATTTTATTAATTTCATAGCTTTTTTTTTCTTTTTGAGCTTACTCTTATTGAATATTAGATGAACAACCTCTAAATTTTTACAAATCTTTTGAGTGAAGGCCTTTACTTTGAACTTCCACAAAAAAAGCATGTTTTGACCAGTTTCTTTGGATTAATTGTGTTCCTGACACCACTCTAAACTATTTTTGAGTTAATTTTTAATGATAATCTATAGACAAATAGTCAACCAGGCAATAAAAGACTACACATTTTATTAATCGAGCCTAGTATCATTGAGTATTAGATGAACAACCTTCGAATTTTCATGAATCTTTTGAGTGAAGTCCTTTACTTTGAACTTCTACTAAAAAAAGGCATATTTTGACCTGTTTCTTTGGATTAATTGTGTTCCTGACACCAGTCTAAACTATTTTTGAGTTAATTTTAATGATAACCTATAGACAAACGGTCAATCAGGCGAAAACATACTCCACATTTTTTTAATTTCATATCTTTTTTTTTCTTTTTGAGCCTACTGTTTTTGAATATTAGATAAACAACCTCTGAATTTTCATGAATCTTTTGAGTGAAGTCCTTCCACTCAAAAACAGCATGTTTTGACCAGTTTCTTTGGATCAATTGTGTTCCTGACACCAGTCTAAACTATTTTTGAGTTCATTTTACTGATAACCGACAACTGGTCAACCAGGTGATAAAATACTACACATTTTATTAATCGAGCCTAGTATCATTAAATATTAGATGAACAACCTCTGAATTTTGATGAATCTTTTGAGTGAAGTCCTTTACTTTGCAGACAGTCAGATTAATGCACACTGTTGTTTTTCAGCCGGAGGTCCCACTGAGGCAGAGATCAATCATCAGTCTTTGCTGGAGGGGAACACATCGACAGAGGTCTGTCTGACGGTGCTGGACGTCCTCTCTCTCTTCACTCAGAGCTTCAAGGTAAACTATTTGCAGATCTGTCCTTATAGTTCAGTGTTTCAGTGCTGATGATGTGATTAATGTATTCTGACAGAATCAGCTGCTGGACAGTGATGGCCACAACGCTCTGATGACAAAGATCTTTGACACATATCTCACTTTACTGAAAGTCGGACAATCAGAAACCGCAATCAAACACATCTTTGCCTCCCTGCGAGCTTTTATCATCAAGGTGAGATCTTTATATTTCACAAACCATTAAGACTCCACACTTGTAGATTGTTTTCTTTGTTTTTTAAACTGGACTAATCAAGAAAATATTGCATTTAGTCTTGGTTTAATTAGCAGTTATACTCTCATTTTTCAATAATGAACCTTAAGGTGCTATACTGAAAAAATATAATTTTTGACTCATATTTTGTGACAGAACTTTGGATCAGAGATTGTTTTATTAGAATCAAATGTGACAGATGTCAAGACAAGCTTGACACGACATTTAGGAATCAATTATTTACTTAACCTCATGTAATTCCAGTTCCAAATGGCATTGTATTTTATTTCATTTAATTTTATTAAAATTCATTAGATTTACTTTTATTTGTTTTATTTAATTTAATTAATTTTTTTCTAGAATTAATTTAAAACTTTATTTTATTTTATTGATTTATTTACATTTATTTTAGTTTTATTTATTTTTAAATTCATTTAATTAACATTTTTATTTTTAATGTTTTTTATTTAATACAATTTTATTATTTATTTTGTAATTGATTTAATTTTTAATTGATTTAATTTAAAAGATTGTTTATTATTTTTTATTGCTTTGATTTGTTTATTTTATTTTAGTTTTGTTTTATTTATTTATTTTTTAATTAATTTAATGATAAAAATATTTTATTTTATTATTATGTATTTTTATTGATTTGTTTTACATTTATTTTACTTTTTTAAATTAATTTAATTAACATTTTTATTTTATTTTTAATTTAATTTCAATGAAATTTTATTATTATTTATTTTTTTAATTGATTTGATTTACATTTATTTTAGATGAATTTTTATTCTGTTATTTAAATCTTAATTCGTTTAATTTATATTTATTTTGTTTCATTTTTAATCAATTTAATAATTTTTTATTTTATTAATTTTTATTTATTTGATTTACATTAATTTTAGTTTTGTTATTTATTTTTAAATTCATTTACATTTTTATTTAGTTTTATTATTATTTATTTTATATTGACTTGATTTACTTTTTTTGTTTTATTTTATTTAACTTTGAATCGATTTTATTTACTTTTATTTTATTTTGCAAAAAGATGTTGACCAAATGCCTTTAATAATGAATTAATAATTTATGTTTAGTTTTGTTTTTAGATTATCTATAGCAGTGAAAAATGAGGCCAATCCTAACAAAAATATATATAATAAAATATTAGCGAATGTCAGGATGTTGTAGAATTGGCCTACACTGATGCGTTTATTTCTATTTCAGTTCCAGGTTCCCCTTTTTAAAGGCCGTGTAATGCTGTGCGGCTCTCTGTGTTATGAGGTCTTGAAGTGCTGTATGTCCAAACTAAGTGTCCTGCGAGGGGAGGCATCTGCCCTTCTTTACCTGCTCATGAGACACAATTTTGACTACACAAAGAGGAAGAGCTTTCTGCGTGTGCATTTACAGGTATAAAATGAGACTGTCATTCAACTGTATTTCATTAGTTACCCAAATAATCCAAGGAGACTAATGTTTCCCATCTCTGCGCTTGTGCTTGTTTTCTTTTATTTCTTAATTTCCAAGTACAACACACAACCGTAACTATCCCAGCTACATATTTTAATTGGAAAACAATCAAACCTCATGGCAAATCTCTTCTTTTTTTCATGTTGGAAGTTGTGAATCTCATCTTTCTCCTATGTCAATGCAATGTCTTGACCCGTCGTTTATTTTGTTCATCATCTCCTTGTTTTTAAATAATAAACTGTTGCCTAATAATTTGCGGTAAAAGACCATGTGGAGGACGTGTATGGAGTAAGGGGAAGTAGTGTAAAAATACGCCGTGGCTATTTTAAAAATTGCACGTTTCGAGCACACAAGGGGTGATTCATGAGCTTGTGTAAGATTACAATCTTACAAGGGCGTTTACACAATCAGTAAGTTTACATATACACCAATACTTCAATTTTAAAATGATTAAGACAATGCTCTGATTAAGAGTGTACCATGTAAACAGCGATTTTATTTTTTTTGATGACCTTAATCTGACTAAAGTCATAAACAAACTAAACAGGAATCGAATTAAGGCGTGGAGTATTTCTCTTTTAGTCACATTATTAAAGTGCAGTACAGACACGTAAACACATTATACTATTATCGTTTTGCAGTACTTTTCACTACAATTTGCGACAGGACGCACAGAGGGCAGTTGTCTGGTGTTTAACGACAAACAAATATGAATGCCTTCAAGCTAGAGAGCACATTTTTAGTGCAAGTGGGAAACGATGACTATTATCTCATCCAGTACCTCAGAGTTTGTCACGGGGGCATGAATGTAAAGCTAGTGAATAAAACCCAAGAGTATCTGACTGCTGAGGTGGCCTGTTGCTTGAGAATTTGTACCTGCCATCATCTGTTTGCATACATAGTGTGAGAAATTTACTGCAGGTGAACTTGTCGCAAAATTAATAACAAAATGAACAAAATCACATGAAGAACAAACACAAACTGGTAATAGTTATGCTGGAGTAAGAGTGTTTACACAATCAGTAAGTTTACATGGACACCAATACCTCGATTTTAACATGATTAGGACAATACTCTGATTAAGAATCTACCATGTAAACAGATTTTCGATGATCTTATTCTGACATGATTAAGTCATATTCAAACTAAACAGAAATCGAATTAAGACATGTGGAGTATTTCTATTTCAGTGGCATTATTGAAGTGCAGTACAGACATGTAAACACCGCAGGCTATTACCGTTTTTAGTACTTTTTGCAATGTTTTGCGACAGGACACACACATGGCAGTTGTCTGCCGTCTGTCGACAAACAAATGAGAATGACTTCAAGCAGGAGAGCACGTTTTTGGTGTGAGCGGGAAACGATGACAATGCAATGACTATTCAGGACCTCCGAGTTTGTCGTGGGGTGGAAATGAAATGTTAGTGAGTGAAACCCAATAGTTTCTGACTACTGAGGTGGCCTGTTGCTTGAGAATTTGTATCCGTCGTCTGTTTGCACTCATAGTGTAAGAAATGAACTGTAGTTAAACTTTTTGCAAAATTGAAAACAAAACGCACAGAATCACATGAAGAATGAACACAAAATATCAAAAGTTATGCTTGAGTAAAGACAGTTACACAATCAGTACGTTTACATGGACACCAAAACCTTGATTTTAATACGATTAAGACAAAACTCTGATAAAGAGTCCACCATGTAAACAGAGATTTTTTGATTACCTTATTCTGACATAATTAAGTCATAATCGAACTAAACAGAAATAGGATTAAGACATGTGGAGTATACCTGTTTTAATCACATTATTGAAGTGCAGTACAGACATGTAAATAAACACCGCTAACTGTTACTGTTTTTAGTAACATTTTAGTAACCGGACACATAGACGGCAGTTGTCTGGCGTTTGTCGACAAACAAATGAGAATGACTTCAAGCAAGAGAGCACATTTTTGGCGTGAGTGGGAAACGATGACTATCCGGTGCCTCCGAGTTTGTCGCGGGGGCGGTAATGAAATGTTAGAGAGCGAAACCTAATAGTATCTGACTCCACAGTTGGCATGTTGCTTCGGAAATTGTATCTGCCATCATCTGTTTGCATGCATAATGAACTGTAGTTGTAAACTTGCTGCAAAATTAAAACAAAACACACAAAATCAAATGACGAATGAGCACAAACTGTTAAAAGTAAGTCCAAGGCACTCGAAAAAAGTGGAAAAAAATATTCTAAAGTCTTTGTAGGTTGTTTTCACATGATGTCATTGATGACGTGCGAAATTCAGATGGAGTGCAGGAAGTGGTCCTTCAACATAGGAATCGCTATCAGAACATCAAAATGTTTCTGTTTATGTTGTTTATAATTGTTTTAATCAAGCAAAATAAGAAAGGCTGAACAGCTTTAATAGACTTCCAAAAGTTTTTGTGCATAAAGGGAGAAAGTTCAAGAAACTGGCCAAAACACAGAAGAAAAGGCGGCATGTAATAAACATTTATTCAAAACATCCATGTGTACAAGCCTTTTTTTGAACGCGATAATTCGTTTGACAGCACCAATACAGATTATATACAGGCCTAGCTACTGTATGTGTATAAACATGTTAATGTGTTATATAAAAATCAGATACCAACACCACCACACTTATACAAAATCCAGGAGAATATAAATGACGTACCCTGCCATGTACTGTAATCACTGCAATGAAATATTGACATTTGGACACTAATACTTCGATTTTATTACGATTAAGACAATACTCTGATTAAGAGTCCACCATTTAAACAGCCATTTTTAGTTAAATTAAACTAAATTTATAATCAAACTAAACAGAAATGGAATTAAGAGATGTGGAGTATTCCTGTTTTAGTCACATTATTGAAGTGCATTATTGTTTGTGCTGATTAGGAATCTGACATGTCATGAGCCTAAATCCAAGCATCTGTGTACGTGTGTGTGTGTGTGTGTGTGTGTGTGTGTGTGTGTGTGTGTGTGCATGCATGCGTGCGCACCTCTGTTTGTATGTGTCCATCTGTGTGGGTGTGTGTGTGTGTGTGTGTGTGTGTGTGTGTGTGTGTTTGTGTGTGCGCACATCTGTGCATGCGTGTATGTGTGCTTCTGAATGTGTGTGTGTTGTGATCTTTTATGTGCTCTTGTCAAGTGCATAAAAGGTTTTCTGAAAGTGCGTAAACACGCGATACAGTCTTCATGCTGGAATAAAAACTGATGGTGCCAGTGGGACTGGTCCAGCCACATTCACTTGTTGTTTGAACTTCAACTGAATGCCACTCTCTCACTTGGCATCTGCGCCTGTTCTACTCAATACACGCCGTCAATATGCACGTAATTTCACAATTGTTTAGACTTATTTACGAAGAGTGCTTTCACTCTGTAAGTATGGAAAGAGTGAAACTTTAGGTGCTTCCTTCAGCTGCTGTTATTCAGCAATTGAGGCCTCAAGGCGGTTTATGAACTCACATTTCATGCATAATTGACTTTACCTTAAAACAACAAATATTTCTATGACGACATCATATTCATCGCATCTGAAACATACAGCGGGGAAAATAAGTATTGAACCATTTTTCTAAGAAACCATATTTCTGAAGGTGTCGTTGACCTGAATTTTCCCCCGGATGTTGATAACAACCAAAAAAATCCATATATGCAAAGAAAACAAATCTAATTAGTTTACAATTGAAGTTATGTGTAATAAAATAAGTTGACAAAAGGAAAAAGTATTGAACACATGAAGAAAGGGAGGTGTAGAAAGGCAGTAAAAGCTCAGACAGCAGCTGAAATCTCTCAGTAGTTCTTCAGCAACCCTCTGCCCTTCGTCATTGTAAGTGAATATTCACAGCTTCAGTCCAACATTTACATTAGCAGGAGGATGAAGATGAAATCAGGATGGACATTTCAGCAAGACAATGATCCAAAACACAGCCAAGGAAACTCAATTGCTTTCAGAGACAGAAAATCAAGCTGTAGAATGGCCCAGCCAATCACCTGACTCGAATCCAATAAAAAATGCTAAATAAAGTTCAGATTTGATAGACCAGACCCAAAGAACCATCAAGATTTTTACACTCTGTTGAAGTCTGTGAAAATACTCACCCCTGAGCTATTCATGTGACTTCATTTTCCATATGAGAGGCGTGTTTAAATTACCATCACCAAAAAAGCCTTTTATATAAAGTATTAAATACATTTCAGTAGTTCAGCACTTTCTCCTTGTGTCCTTTCATTGTTATTACACATAACTAATTTTTCTGAATTTTTTGTTTTGTTTTATTTTTATGTTTGTTTTGTTTGGGTTTTTACCAAAATTTGGTTTCCAAAATTCATTCTGTGAATGAATGATGATTTTCTGGATCATGATTTTGATTGACATGTTTAAAGCTTTCTGGATTGAAAGCAATGTGTAGATGTGGTTTAGTGGAGCTGACAAACGTGTTTAGATTCATTTCCTGACGATATAAAAAACTGTATATAATTTGGTTGAACAGACAAGAGTGAAAGTTTAAAAGGTTTAATCTTTAAGCGTTCACTTTTCATGCTTTCATCGATTTAAAGTTGCCCCGAAAATGAAAATAGGGTCATCATTTAGACTTGTTTCAAACTTTTATGACTTTTTTTTTATCCTGAACACAAAAAATATTTTTGAAGAAAACTGGAAACCTGTAACCATTGACTTCCATTGTATTTGTTTTTTCTACTGTGGAAGTCAATTGTAACATGTTTCCAGCTTTCTTCAAAATACCTTCTTTTGTGAAAGCAGCCCATAAAGGTTTGGAACCACTTGAGGGTCAGTAAATAGAAAGTAAATCAAAATTTTTGTGTGAACTATCCCTTTAAGGCTCAAAGAGAGAAACAGAGCATTGTCTTTTGTCTTTTATAAGTATAGACATGATTTTCATATTTTGGCTGTTGTTATTTTGAAAGTCTAAATTAGAAACTGGGGTAAGAAAAGAAAAATCCATTAAAAAAGTTTATAAGAATAAGATATCAAAAGAATAAAGGCGGACAGATCCATAGGTCATTGGTATGTGCAAGGCATTGTCTCAAACAGTTTAAAGCATTACATAATTTACATTGGGCGAAACAGTGACACAGTAGGTAATGCTGTTGCCTCACAGCAAGAAGGTTGCTGGTTTGAGCCTCCGCAGGGTCAGTTGGCGTTTTGTGTGGAGTTTGCATGTTCTCCCTGCGTTCGCGTAAGTTTCCTCCGGGTGCTCCGGTTCCCCCACAGTCCAAAGAAATGTGGTACAGGTGAATTGGGTAAGCTAAATTGTCCGTAGTGTATGAATGTGAATGAGTGTGTATGGATGTTTCCCAGTGATGGGTTGCAGCTGGAAGGGCATCTGCTGCATAAAACATATGCTGGATATGTTGGCGGTTCATTCCGCTGTGGTGACCCCAGATTAATAAAGGGACTAAGCCGAAAAAGACATGAATGAATGAATAATTTACATTGGTCCAAACAAAACCTTAGTAAGAAATTTTCAGAAGTGGACCCCACATGTGATTGGTGTGGACTAGAGCCGGCATCACTGGCTCATATGCTTTGGAGCTGCCCAAAATGATTGTCGTACTAGGGGAATCTTTTTTCAACAATTTCAAGAATATGTCAAAAACCAATAGATTCAGATCCCCGTATTGCAGTTCAAGGCATTACACTACGGATTTTTAGTACAGAACTAAATATACTTATATTTGTCAGTCTACTTGCAGAGAGGTTATTTTATCCCTTTTCAAGATGTAAGATAAGTCTTTGGTTTCTCCAGAATGTGTCCATAAATTTTCAGCTCAAAATAACTATCAGATTATTTATTATAGCCTCCAGAATCTGCCCATTTTGGTGTCCGCCCACTGTTCCTACATGCGTGTCTGCTTCTCATCATGCGTTATGTCAGATAAACAGCAGTCAGTGATGTAGAGACAGACACGGATGAAGCTGAAATACAGATTATTAGTCAAAAATACCAAGTAAGTTTATTTGATGTATTTGTGGTGGAGTTTATTTAAGCCTTTCTGAAATGAAGAATCTCACACAAATGTCTTTTGCAATACACATACACAGTCTCACGGCAATTCGTAACATTGTGATTTAGTGGCTAATTCGTATGAATTCGTACGATTTAATTCGTACAATTTGGAATGATTTGCTCATCCCCCAATGACGGTTTGGTTTTAGGGGCGAGGTTGGTTAATTCGTACTAATTCGTACAAATTAGCCACTAAACTGACAAAACGTAAATACTTACGTTTTCTCGTGTGATCAGGCTGCACATACACACGCACGCATATATATATATATATATGCATGTTAACTGACACCATGGTCATGGTGATTATAGCGGTTAAGAGTTAGAGAGCGTGAACATGCTCTGATTTAAAAACGTTTTCAACTTATATAATTTGTAAAAATCACAGAGTTGTAACTAATATTTTAATCCCTGTTTATTTGAAAAGAAATGTCTGTCAATTAGTTCAGTGGATGGCAAAAACCACACTCTCACTAGGATTTGGGTCCTATTTTAACGTCAGGAAATTTTAAAAAGAGACTTTTTGTGTTTCTATTACTCCAATATGACAGTGGACACACTATACATACACGCAGTTTTGTCCAAACAGCTTACAAAAGATGATTTTCACCATAGGTGTCCTTTAACATTATTAAATTGGAAACGGAAAGCTAATTAGGGATGTAATGAAAGATTTGGAACTGGAGAAAATCGCATTCTCCCTAAGAAAAAAAAAGAAGACAAATTCTATAAAATCTGGCAACCTTCATAGATTATTTTAAAGACATAAATTCTATGAGAAATAGTTAAATTGAAGAGAATTAGACTAATTTAGATCAAAACTGAAGTATTTGGTTTTTATTATTTATTTATTTATTTATTCATTCATTCTCCTTTGACTAAGTCCCTTATTTTATCAGGGGTCACCACAGCAGAATGAACTGCCAACTATTTCAGCATATGTTTTACGCAGCGAATGCCCTTCCAGCCGCAAACCAGTACTGGGAAACACCCACACACTCTATGGCCAATTTAGTTTATTCAAATTCACCTTCAGTATAGCGCATGTCTTTGGACTGTGGAAGAAACCAGTGCGAGAACAAATTCCACACAGAAATGCCAACTGGCTCAGCCTGGACTCGAATCAGCCGCCCTTTATTTATAACGTTTTTTTTTTAGTTATTTACTTATTGTATTCATCTATTATTATTTTATTTTTGCATGTATTGTTCATATGTTGTATATTTTATTGTTAATTGTTGTTTGAATGCTTGTTGGATCCGATTCATAAGTCATCAGGTCTGAATGTTTGAAAAACAACAAAGAAAGTTATAACAAAATAAAAAAAAGTTAAAGAGGGCATGACAATAAATATTCAACCCAGACAGTTTTTTGTGATGTTTTTGTGACAACATTTTGTGCAGGTACAATATCATATACATACAAAAATAAGTCATACACTGCTCTGATTTTTCACAACCAAGAACTAATGACCAGAAAACAATATAGTTATTAAATAAAGTGTAAAATAAATACATAAATAATAATAATGGACTAATAATAAATGTAGTAAATAAATAATAATAAGGCTTTATTCCTCTTCTGCTTCAAGATTAATAGTGTCAATATAATTCAACAAAGGTGTCCACATTTTGTAAAAATATTTTAAATTCTCTCTTGATGAAAACCTTTTTTTTCTTTTATCTATCTGATAAATGAAGGTGGAGATGTTTGTTTCCACCTAAGGAGAATAAGTCTCTCCAATAATGTGGTGAAAGCCACAATGTTCTGTGTTGTTGAAGGCAAATTTGGCCCAAAAGGATTTCCCAACAATGCTTCTTAAACATTTTCATTGATGATCTTTCCTTGATTTTTCTCTTTCTGATCATTAGATTATCATTGCTGTAAGTCAGCTTATCGCTGATGTGGCGCTAACCGGCAGCTCACGTTTCCAGGAGTCACTCTCCATCATCAACAACTTCGCCAACAGCGATAAAATCATGAAGGTGAGCAGTCCACAACAAGTTTCTCTATTATTATTTCTTCCCTCCGTAAATATTTTAATAATATGAAACCTTTTCCCCAGACCACAACATTTCCATCAGAAGTAAAGGGCCTGACCATGCGGATACGAACAGTGCTGATGGCCACAGCTCAGATGCGCGAGCATGAAAAAGACCCAGAAATGCTGCTCGATCTGCAGTACAGTCTCGCCCGATCCTACGCCAGCACTCCAGAGCTCAGACGGACCTGGCTGGACAGCATGGCACGAGCACACAGCAAGAACGGGGACTTTTCTGAGGTATGCATCATGTGACGCCAATGTTGTTTTTATTGTCGGTACAGGTGCATTAGAAAGCATCATCCACGTTCATGTGAAACTTGTTTTGGTGTCAACTCATTCTAAATTATTATGAAATGTCAATCATGCTGCCTCAGGCCCATTCTAAGTCACACCCTGAAGCTGTGTGTGAGTACATTATATATATCGAATGTCGCTTTTCACGCAGGGTGAAGATCATATCATCTGCTCAATGGTGAAAATTTCAGAGGAAACATCCACAATGTTTGTTTTCAGATGTTTATCATAATGCAATTCATTGTTCTGTTCGGTCTTCACATGATTGGCTCGGAATTTGCATCGCTTCGCCAAAACAGTGTATATTTTCGGTGCGCAAATTTGCATGAATTTGAGAGAAAAAATACGTAAATAATGCCTTATATAGGTACGGGTGATTTTGATCCAAAAATGCCGCAGTTGTTGCTTATTTTAAGTAATTTTATGATATTTCTAGTGTATATTTATGAGAATATGATTGATTAAATATGTTAAATATTGCTGCGTAGAAGTTCCAGTAGATACAGGCTGTATGCGAAAATGTTTAATATGAGAAAATGAAAGCATTTGAGTGACTAAGAATTTTAAGGATTTTGACAACACCTCACAGTGAAGCTTTTATCATAATTAGGTCTTTCATTTTGCAATCTGAAATGCGAACAGCTTCTATAGTGAACATCAAGTTGTCAAAACTTTTTTTTTTAGGTGTGTCTACTTGTCAGTTGGTTTAAAACAGCAGCTGCCATTTGGGTTAATGTCTTTTCTGATCCAGTCCAGTTAATCTACATTGTAACAGTTGCCAGCAGCTGGTGATTTAAGTTCATCACACAAGTAAAATTAAGTAAATTCAACCTCACGTTGTGTCAGTCACTTTGGCAGCATTTAAACTGCAGATCTTGATGGCCAATTCCGATTTTGTGACTACCCGATTTTTTTTTTTGCTGACCTGCTTACATCATCTTTTAAAAGTGACTCGTATCCGATTGTCTGCGTTTACACAGCACACGCCAAAGGAGCAATGACCTGGAAAAAAAGAGCGGGCGCTGACTGACAGCTGATAATAAAAGAGCGGCCTTTTCTCCGTTCCTGTATTTAATCTGTTTGCAGGGTTTCATTTTTTTAAATTCTTTTCAACAAGTTGTTTTACTATAGTTTACGACAGAAAAATTCTCATTTGGCCTCTTCTTTTAATCTAGGCCTTTTTAAACCAGTAGGCATCTTAATGTAATGTCCATGGCATGATTTATGCACGTGATGTATGCAGTTTTTTTATATTAGTTTATATTGGCTATACGTCGCGGATATTGCACTTTCTCATTAACACGCTTAAAAACTTGTGCTACATGACAATATAAAAGCTTTTTTAGTCCTCGTGTATGAGATTTAGGGTTACCACTCTGACGCTTTTATTTCAGAACAGTCTTCAGCAGAGTTGACGTCATTCGTTACGGTTTATAATGATGCGCAACTCGCATTGACAGTTGATCAATCTACCTGCTTACTCTGCAGACAAGGGCACGGACCCGGTTCATATCGGGTAAATTTCCACATATGAACAAAGCCTGACTCTGATTTAAGTATATCAGAATCCATGTGTTTTTTTCCTGCTTACACGTACATGGGCCGTATCTGATCTGTGCCACATGACAGAAAAAAATTATGAATTGAGTCACTTGAACCATGCAGTGTAAATGCAGCCTTTGACATGTTACCTCTGAAACTTTCGTCTGTTTTTTGTGTCTTTGTTTATAAATTATTAATAGCTGTTTTGCCACTACAGGTCTTTGCACACTGAAGTCGTATGCATTTGTATTCGTATACGAAAAATTTGTCACATAAACAAACCTTGCACACTGAGTCCGATGCGTATTAATGCATTCCGAAAAAACGCAAAATATTTAGGAGTCAGTTCAAGCAGTGCGAATTTGTTTTTCCTTTTCTACTTTGGAGAAGAAAGAGGAGGAGGAATAGGCTACATATTGTGTTCATCCAATATGGCATAGAGAGGAAGGAGAGTTCAGCTCATTGTCAAAGAGCTGCGCTGGAATATCCCCAAATGCAACGTTTATTTCAGGAAATCAGTGGAATTTTAATACATTGCTTGTGGTACTTCACACATTCACCTACGTAAACAAATCTTAAACAGAGATGCATGGCGGCCATGTTGACTTGTCGAAGTAACATAACGAAAGCGGACCATGCTTTCCATTCAAATGTCTATGGGCAGCACGTCAAATGTATGAAAAAAAACACCTCTCAAAGCGCTCTTTTGGAAAAGCACACGGAAAAAATGTAACCTTTTTTGATTTTTTTATGATGGAGGAATGTTTCGGTGGCAGTGTGTCAGAACAATTGACACAACATGAGGTTGAATAAATTTTTTTACCTTGCAAAAATTACAGATGAAAATTTTGGATTCAGTGTGCAATAACTTTGAATATACTCTACTCTCTCAATTGCCCAAGAAAAAATTCTCAATTTGGTGGGCACAATATTTCCTTTTTGAAGAGAGGAAAACAGAAGCATCAAAATGTGTACTGTTTTGCTTTTTTTTTTTTGCAAATTATTCATTAATATAAATTGGAGTCATTATGCAAGGTTTCTTTGTATAACAAATATTTTGGATAATGAATACCAAAAAAAACGAATGTGAAAATGTTAGATTTAGTGTTTTCAGATTATTTATTCTTACAAAATTGATGATGACAAATGATGACAAATTTAGCGAAGTGACTTTCCTTGACATTTTTAGTAGTGTGTTTTCTGCTTAAGTATATGTTAGTCATGTCATTTAGGTTTAAATTGCACTGCCAGATTTCTTTTATTTTTGTTTGTTATGTAATGTATTGCTTCAGTTTAATAATAATTTCTCATACTGCAGAAAATATCAAACGATTCACAGGCTACTATTAATTTACAGATATTTTTTAAATAAAATTATTTTAAAGGGTTTTTCACTTTTTATTGAGATGGGAAAGTCAAGGACAGACTGGAAAGCATTTGGAGCAGAGAGAGGGGAAGGATTGGCATACGACCTCGAGCTGGGAATCGAACTTGGGTCGCCATGAGCACAATGGAGCTATATGTCGGCGCACTTAACGCTAGGCAATTGGCGCCGACATTTGCAGATTTTTAATGGTGTAGTGATGCATTTAAAGTGTCATTTTGCTGTTTTAAAGGCTAATTTTAGTTTTGCTGATAATATTTTTTCTCCTGGAGAAAGTCTTTGTTTAATTTTAGCTAGAATAAAAGCAGTTTTAAAATTTTTAAACACCATTTTAAGGTAAAAACTATTAGCCCCTTTAAGCTATATATTGTTTCAATAGTCTACAGAAAAAAACATCGTTATGCAGTAACCTGCCTAATTACCCTAACCTGCCTAGTTAACCTAATCAACCTAGTTAAGCCTTTAAATGTCACTTTAAGCTGTATAGAAGTATCTTGAAAAATATCTAGTCAAATATTATTTACTGTCATCATGACAAAGATAAAATAAATCAGTTATTAGAAATGAGTTATTAAAACTATTATGTTTAGAAATGTGTTGAAAAAATCTGCTCTCTGTTAAACAGAAATTGGGGGGAAAAATAAACAGGGGGGGCAAAAAATTCAGGGGGGCTAATAATTCTGACTTCAACTGTATGTCACATACCTAATTTCTCAATGTTTCCTAAATGAGAGCATCACTTTTATTCTTTCTGAAGCTCTCCTTTCTGATCTTTATTTGTTAAGGGTAAAGAATAATAACACCACACATTTTTGCCAATCAGATTTTGATTACTCACTTAAAATCAGGGTCCAGGTTTTAAAAAGCAAAATGTTAGGCTTTAAAAATCTTAAATTTGCTGAAATATTGGCTTGTACGTCTTAATTAATTTAAAACAGGTCTTAATTATCCTGTTTCAAAGTAAAGCTGCTTTATCGGGCCAACATCCATCCAATCACCAACAATCTTTATAAATAATAATAACCTTTTTTAAAAATATTTAGCTTTAATATTTATTTTTTTTATTGCAAAGAGATACAATTTACAATAGCCGTTCGACAATTTTACAGCAATTTCTCCAAGTTAAATTATTTAATCAGGGAAAGAACTTAAAAACAATTACACAATTTGGACCAAAAGTCAACAAAGTTAAATTTTTGATTATTTATGTCATTGTCTCCATAATAAATATACTTTTAACAATGTTAAACTTATCATAAAAAAAGAAATAATACTTAAAAAAAAACACACACAACTACTGTACAGTTTTACTTGTTTTGACACATTAAAATATGTCACTAAGAAATTACAAATGTACATTTGTTTGTGGCAACCGAATGCCATTAGAAATAATCATTAGTGTTTCTGTGCAAGTCTAAAATTTAATTCATAATGGTCTAAAAAGGGTCTTGAAGTCTTAAATTTGACTTGAGTAAACCTGCAGAAACCCTGAAATGGCAATTTTATTGAACATGTGCATGCTCAATGACTGATTTATACTCTTGTATGAATTCTTTTATCATAAAAAACCAAGTGGAGATACAGTGAGTCATTTGAGTTAGAGATTTATTTCACATCTTAGATTTAATCTTTTACAGTAGCAGGCTGTTTCATTTAAAGTGATTTACAAAGCTTGAGTTTTAACAATCCTTTTAATTCAACAATGTATTAAAGTTTAAAGCAGAGGATACTCAACAGGCAATGCATCTGGTTAAATGTTGTGGCCTGCATCATACTGAATCATTATAATGAATTGTTAAATCATTAATTACACTCAAAAGTAGCACAAATATTAGGCTTTGTGCTTTCAATGCAGACGATACTTTTACAGTAACACTTTGCATTGTGTAAATGGCAGATGGTTTGCTTATAGCAGAAAGAAAAACAAACATATTAAAATTGCAAAGCGCTCCAGCAACAATGGATAGAGCTGTCATCATGTAAACAAGTTCACAGAGTTTGCACTGTTGCGAAACTTCATTATTATGAAAGCTGGTTAAGCTCCACAGTGAGCCTCTACCATCATTGGGAAGGAGATGGAGAACTCAACATATTTAAAGATCAAATTAAACATAAATCAAAGCATTAGTAGCAGCCTGATCAGTTATTAAATATTACATTTACATTTAGTCATTTAGCAGACTCTTTTGTCCACTTACTTACAATTGAGGAGGCATTCAGTGATTCAACAAGAAGAGGCAATACACACAAGAAGTGATAATTATACAAATGAACTGTTTGTGCTCAGAGAATTAAGTGCTAGAGTTAGGAGAGGAGAGTGTCCTTTGTTTTGTTTTTTGAGCAAGAGTGTTTCTACATGTGGTTTGTCGAGCCCACTCACCTGTAATGTTATCACCTAATATAAATATTAAAACCTATTATTAGCATATATATTTCCCCCTTTTTTGTTTGTATTTAACAAGACCAATCATAGTACACAGGCTAAAATGTTACAGATTGTCTTAGTTTAAAACCACTCATACTTTCCCATAATACTATACATCATAATACATACTGTACAATGCAGAATAACTGAGAATTACAAATAACAGATTATCTCTTGTTAACTTAAATCCAATCATACCTTCTCAATGTCTTCTTGCTACTTAAAAAAAAAGTCCTCTGATGAAAAGAAATAAGCTAGGTAAACAATAAAGAAGTAAACAAGAGTAAAATTAAACTAGCTTATATTTAATGGCACTCAACATATCTTCTCCAAGTTTAATACTCTGTTTATGTATGAATGCTTTTTTATTTATTTATTTGATCCACTTTTTACATTTTATTTTCATATTTGGTATTGTTTTCTATATATTGAGATTAAGGATAAGCCAGGCTTAGTAAAAGCACTGCATTTTGAACTGAGTAAAACTGCTAAAATTATTCTGAAGTCTTTTGGTGCAAATTGTAATTTGTGAGCCTTCACATTTTAATTCTGGCCTTCTTACATCCTGTCCTAACTACATGCAACGCGACAAGATTCCATCAACAAGCAATTTGGCTGTCTGCACCAATGTGACACAACAAAAACGTTTAAATCTTAAGGTTATTTCACAGTGAATCGGAAATTTTCGTCTGTAAATTTCACACGTTAAAAAGTAAATTCAACCTCAAGTTGTGTGAATTGTATTCACACACTGCCTCCAAAACTTTCGTCCATCATAAAAAAATTCTATAAAATTTCTTTGAAAAAGCACTTTGAGAGGTGTTTTGACAGTCCAAAACCACAGTACAAATAAAAAACTAAATACAGAATTCCATCATTTGAGCTACCGATAACGTTATGACAAACACAGTGCATAAAATAAAGACAGAATGTGGTGGACTGTTCAGAACCCCTATGCTAGATTCAGTGACTGGCACACCACCTCTCCTCTGATGCTGCTTGGTGAGTGAGTGAGTGAGTGTGTGTGTGTGTGTGTGTGTGTGTGTGTCATTTAAATATCAACCACTGCTCTCCCTATGAAACGGTAATGGTTAAAATCTAATTAAAACATGTTTAATCTATTTAACATGCTGAGTGTATGATGTTGTTGGTTTGCGCTCACAGTTTCGACTTTAATTTTCAAACCGTTTGCTAGGCTAGCTATTTTATTTTCAAGATCTGAGGTGAACTATCTGCTGTTTTCAGTAGTTTGGTAATAAATGTCATGTAAAATGGTGTTCAAACTCCCATTGGTAGCATTTAACACTGAATAAATCATGTAATCAGTACCAGAGTTGATAATTGTCATAGTAGTTTAAGGTGTTGTTTTGCTTCGATGTCACAGAAATAGAAATTTTGCATGTCTCTCTACAGAATGGCTAGGATAAAAACGTGTTTTAATATGAATAAGATACCTTTTATGTACGTGTTGCGGTGCTTCGTCATGTAGTTAGGACACAGTGTTAACATCTGAACACGAGTAGCCCTTGTTTAAAGTATATATAATATGATAATATAAAAATAAAAGCACAGCAAATTTACAAAATTCACAATAAAACCTAATTCACCAAACTCAACTGCAATTATTCAAGACTAATTGGTGCTTCATTACTAATAGCAGCAAAATAAAAGACCAGCTTCAAATTCTTAGCCATTTTTTGCAGAAATATTACCATATTTGCTTTCTCAAACAAAAAACTCAATAAATAATGCACACCTCTGTTCTCCTACACCTCACCCAAAGCAAATTAATTTAACGTAATCATTTTAATAAATTGAAGTGGATTGAACATGAAAAAATGTATTTGTCCCAAAAAAAAACTTTATAATTGTGTCGTTTCAATCCTTTTAAATAAGTAGTTTGAACAAGCAGAAAAATACATTTTTAATGCATCACAGGGTTATTAAAAATGAAGTACAGAAGACATTTCACTTACAGTTGAAGTCAGAATTATTAGCCCCCTTGTAAATTGTTTTTCTTTTTTAAATATTTCCCAAACGTTTAACAGAGTAAGGAAATTTTCACAGTATGTCTGATAATATTTTTTCTTCTGGAGAAAGTCTTATTTGTTTTATTTCGGCTAGAATAAAAGCAGTTTTTTAAAAAAAATTTATGAACCATTTTAAGGTCAAAATTATTTGCCCCTTTAAGCTTTTTTTTCAGACTGTCTACAGAACCTAATTAACATAGTTAAACCTTTAAATATCACTGTAAGCTGTATAGAAGTGTCTTAAAAAATATCTAGTCAAATAATATTTACTGTCATCATGGCAAAGATAAAATAAATCAGTTATTAAAAATTAGTTATTAAAACTATTATGTTTAGAAATGTGTTGAAAAAAAATCTTCTCTCCGTTAAACAGAATTTGGGGGAAAAATAAACAGGGGGGCTAATAATTCTGACATCAACTAAATATAAAATTTTGACAGAACAGTAAACCTGATCTCCTTACAAAAGTTTACAAACCTCATAATCTTCCTCCACAAAAGACAGCAGAGCTCCTAAAACATCATAAAGTCGCTATATTGCTTCTATCAACATCTGTGTCTCAATTAATGAATATATTAGCATAATAATTAGCATAGATTAGCCTAATCTCTCAATTAATTGCGAAAGAAGTATACACACTTGCAGATACATCATCTGAATATCAACCAAAGTACGTTCACCTTAAAAAACTGTTATACGCCATAAATCAGTTATGTTTATGGCGCCATCTGGAAAGCACCTCCTAGGTTTAACGTTCAGGTTATCATTCAAACAATCATTTAAGCACCTGTCACTCCCTTTTGTCTGAAAGAGCACGTGTCAAACCTTAATCTTTTAACCGTAGTAAGAGACTTCTGCACTGCTGCTGGACTTTTATTTACTTGGTTTTGAATTATTTAACAGTTTGGCAGTTGTGTGTATTCATATGCTCTTCTGATATGTTTAGGTTTGTAGCAATGTTTGCTTCTTCATATAAATACATCCCCCCATTATGACCAAAAACAGGAATTGAACTGGAGGAAAGGTCACGTCTTGGCCAGTGCTCTCAAGTGTTTCTATTTCAATCACATGCAGGAAATAAACCCATGTATGGGAAAGATCGTGCAAAGACATTGCCTTCTAAAGCATAAAAATGGCATGCATATGGTTTTAAATATGTTTAATACATGCAAACATATATTTTTAACTGGTTTTGTACTAAATCCACTTATGAATTAAAGGAGTTACACACAAAAAAAAATGCAGTTATTGCTTTCTGAATACTCTAGTAAAATTAGTCGATGCATGAGATTTGTGTTCTTGATTCTGTACGCCTCTAATATTTTTCTTTTCTTCTATTTCCACAGGCTGCCATGTGTAATGTTCATGTTGCTGCATTAATGGCGGAGTATTTGCACAGGAAAAGTAAGTTTGCAAAGATTCTTTACTGTCAACAATGGTTTCATGCTCATTTATTTGGGTCAAATGCATTCTTCCTTAATGTTCCTAAAAATCAGCCATAGCTTTATTTGTGCACTGATTGAAAAAATGAACATCAGAATGTATGTCTGAACTCAGATTAAAATGTTGTAATTAATTTAAACAAACTGACAAAGACAGCAACAACCAGTGTTGGGCGCGTTACTTAAAGCAGTGGTTGTCAACCACCAAGCCACGGACCGGTACCGGTCCATGGATCAATTGGTACCGAGCCGCACAAAAAAAATAAATCATTATTTCCATTTCATTTATGATTCGATCTTTTATTTTGAAAAATCTTTTGTTTTGAAAAATGAGCGTATTCTCTCGATTACATCTCGGTCACTTGAATGCCCAAATTTAACCCACAAGCAGCAAAATGAGGAGAAACAGACGTCTTTGGAAAATTTCTTTGCTAAGGGGAAAAGGCCAGTGAAGGACCTGCGAATTGCCAAGGAATAGATCCACAACCCATTTGTCAACAAATCAGGTGAATCCACCATGTCTGTGCAGGAAGATCAACTTCTGGAGATCGCAAATGATGGCGGCCTTTTAGGGACGCCTTCCAGACACACTCGGTTAAATGAATTCTGTAAGCACTCCGCAAGTCACATTTTGGTAGACTAATTAGCTCAGACAAACATAGAACACCCAAACACTGCAGTGCTTTGTAATTTTCTCCATAAATAAAACTTTTATCAGAGTGACAGCAATGTTTTGTCAGCTTGTCATCCTCTGAAAAAGCGATTGATGGTCGCCTAGCAATATACGAACCACCGCCTCCCCCCAACCCCCCGATCAGCAGTAAAATTGTCAAGCGTTGACCGGTCCACAGTGATAAAAACGTTGGGGACCACTTACTTAAAGTTATTAGTCACTAGTTACTTCTAAGAAATAATAACTGGGTTGGATAACTGAACTACATCATTACCAGGAAAACTGACTATTGTGTTAGTTTACAAATGCTGTATATGTCAAAAAACTTGCCCCTAATATTACATACAGTACTGTATGTTGAATAAAATGGACTGTAATAAATTCAGTTATTATTATTAAACATTGTACACTATTCTATAATTGATTAATGTTGCTGGGGGACAATGTGAGAGACACCTATTAAATTTAATATTTTATTTAAAATATATATATATATATTTTATTATTATATATTTTTATTTAGCCCTTTCAAAGGGTAACAATACAAAACAACAAAACTAAGCAACAAGCAAACTAAAAGTAAAGCATACACACTGTAAAACTGCTGGGTTCCACTGAATTAATTTGTGTTGGGACAACATGAAAGAAATAAGTTAGCTTATTTAAGTGGATTGAACATAAAACAATTAAGTTGTCCGCCAAAAACTCAAGAATTGTGTTGAATGGGCTCGTTTTAAATAAGCGGTTTGAACAAACAGCAAACATCATTTGAGTGCACATTGTAAAACATGCTGGGTTACACACAATTGCATCATGTTGTCCCACCACAAATCGTTTAAATGAACTTAAATATTTTTACAAATTTAAGTAGATTGATCGTACACCAATTAAGTTTTCCCCCAAAAAAGCTTAAGAATTGTGTTGTTTCAACTCATTTTAAAAAACCAGTTTAAAGAAGCAGCAAAGTATTTTTTTGAGTGCACACAGTATGTAGAAATACATCAAATAATAAATAAAAAGGGTACAGTATAAACCAGTGGAGAAAAACTATTTTGTTGAATCAAATCATGTGGTACTGTTTTATATAATTCATAAATGGATTGCAAATCTTTTTAAAATTCATCCCTTCCTCTCAAAGAATGTGTGAACTTCTCCAATGACAATAAATCATGTCTATAGTGGAATAATACATAACAATAAATCACAATAGATGGCTTAAAACTTGTAATATTTATTGCACAAACAATATTTGGTCAACAAATAAGTCTAGTAAATATAAATATTACAGCATTATGTTATATATATATATATATATATATATATATATATATATATATATATATATATATATATATATATATATATTAAAAAATTTTATATATATATATATATATATATATATATATATATATATATATATATATATATATATATATATATATATATATATATATATATATATAAAATATAAAAATAACATTGACATGTTTCCAAGGTTGAAACTCTGATTTGGAGATCACATGAGATACTTTCAGTTAACAAACCTTCTAGTGTCCATTCATGTGTTAATCTTGGTATAATTTAAGTAAATCACTTTCGCACCCACCATGATCGCTTTAGATTTTATTGTTAGTAATGCCGTTATAACATGGTAAAAAGTCATTTGTTTGATTTGTCATTACTTTAAAAAGTTATTCTATTAGTAACGCCATTTATTTATAACATTTTTTATTTATAATGTTATTCCCATCACTGGCAGCAACAATAATAAATACTTGTGGCTTGTGTAATTCCCCTCATTTTTACATGCAAATAAGACTGCTGCCCAGGACAAACGCTTTACTGTCGTAGTCTAAATTAGTGGTTTACAATGCAAATGAAAATGCAAAGTCTTGAACAATGTGTTTCGACTACTGGAGCTGTTGAAGATAACATTATAAACCAGTTTTTTGTTGTTGTTGTTTAATTGAATTGGATTATGGATTCTTTTTTGCCAGTTTAAAAAATATAACCGTTAGCAATACAGTTTTGTGACAGATTAAACTTGTGCCAATGCAAAGCTAAAAAGGATGTTGCAGGTTCTGAAATTTGCATGCCTAGAAACCAAAGATGAAAATAACATTGTTGAAATGCGTTTGTTTCAAATTATTTCAAAATTGGATTAATAAGACAGAAAGTAGGAAAAGATAGAAATGTGTGAATGGCATTACATTTGATTTTCAAAAGAATCACTCTAAACGACATTCATTTGAATTTAATTTAATATATATTTTTATTTTATTTATATTAAAGAAGCATGCACAAACCTGCTTTGCAAGCAAAACCGTGACATTTATTTGTTTGAATTTTTTTAAAACTAATTTTTAAACTAATTTTCAAATGACCAAGAATAGAACAAAACATAGCTGTCAATTACTTCAGTCTAAAATTACAAGTATTGGAGAAACAAAGAGAATGTTAATAATGATAATAATTATTATATTAAAAATATATATAAATATATATCTTAGTTAGTTAGTTAGTTAGTTTAAACGGTATTGTCTGTTCTGCTTGGCACAGAAAGGAAAGAAAATTTGTCTTTAACACTGGATTTAAGACAACAATTGCATACATACAACAATTACACAATAACAACAAAAATGTAAAAGCCAAGTTAGCCCCATACATATTACTGCATATAACCACCCCATTTACTTCAAACTGTGATTTAAGTCAACAACTGCAATTGGGATAAATGACTTTTTATAAGCATTTCTTCGGGCTTAAGGAATTCTAAACCTGCATCCGGAGTGAAGGGGATGTGTATTTTCTTTAAAAATCACAATTGCTGTTTTTTCCATAAAGGAGTCAAATACAGTAGAATCTGCAGCGAATGTTGTTTGTGTCCAGTTCTCTTATTTGCCTGATTGATAATTTGTGATAATTTTTTCTTCTGTGTAAGTGTTGTGTTACCAAACCATAAAACAATGTTATATGTGAGAACACTCACTATTAATGTAAATAATAGTACGTACACATTTGCAGAGCATTACTTAATATGGTCAAGATAATCAATAATAGGGTGCCATATCTTATAGAATTGTTTACCCGATCCTCTTAAAGAGTATCTAAGACAAGACATTATTTCTCTGGTCCATTGAATAAAAGTAGGGGGAAGGGGATCAGCAGTGAAAATTAAACCACACTGAACTGAACTAAACTGAATTTCAACTCTGAAAACTGGACTGACACAGTTTCGATTTACTACAACTTCAATGTTAAGCTGCTTTGACACAATCTACATTGTAAAAGCACTATAGAAATAAAGATGAGTTGAGTTGGTTTTGTATGTAATCTTTCCATTTGCTCTGCGCGCTAATAAGGAAGAGAAGGCAAGAATCTTACACTTTGACACAGATAAACATGAGTCTTCTGGGGCATTCCAAATAATATCACAAGTGGTTCTGACCTAATTTATATTAAAGCATAACAGAAATGATATCGAATATTGATCTCTAAAAGTTTTCTAATTTAGGGCAAATACAAAATGTGTGTATTAAAGTACCCTCAGCAGCCAGGACTGGGCGGGCGTTGACGAGAGAGCTGGCAGATGGGACATGGGCGGTGGTAAAGAAATAAACAAAGTCCCCAAAACATCTAACTAACTAAATAAATGAAAATAATATATTATTTTAATATATATTATAATATATTTTAATCAGCATATGTTAGAATAAATATGTTGTTTTATTTTTCAAAATTATATGTGTTGCACTGTATGGGCATTATTTCACCCACATTTTGGCTTCTTTTTTTTCAAAGTTAGTTGAAGTATACATTTCCCATGCTCAACATCTGATGGTCAACTATCTCTGTAGCCACTGAGTTAGTAGCCTGCTTCCCTCTATTTTGATGGTTTGGTGATTGTCTGTACTGTTCTCATGTGTTGATGGATGAGATGGCAAGTGTGTCTGTGCCATGTTTTTATGTTCTGCAGAGCAGGAACCTGCTGAAAAAAAGCATTCATGCTGAGTCAGATTATCTTTTAATCTTTTCCTGTTAAAAAAATTATAAATAAATAAATTTATCATGCTTTCTATGTATATAAAATTACCTTCATAAATGTACTTTCATGTTTAATCTCTCACCCGAATGTAACGAGTTTGCTAATCTGGTTTATGGCACGTTTACAACACGGATAATAATGAGAAATATGCAGATTTCAAAATAATTCTAATGCCCAGTTCACATTAGATGTGACGCATAATGTCACTAGCTCTACATTACTCGCGGGATGTTTTTGCCTCATGCATGTTTTCTGTTCAAGTTGAATTGTTTGAATTTGCACAAAAGACACGATTGAGGTGAATTCTGCAACTTTACGATGAACACCTGATTAACAATAAAACCATTGACAGCCAATAAGAATCCATTGCTCTTTTATCAGACAGAAGCTCATTATTGCTCAGTTCACATAAGATGTTAAGCATAATGTCACTAGCTCTAGATTACCCGGGGGATGTTTTTAGTCTCGTGCATGTTTTCTGTTCAATTTGAATTGTTTGAATTTGCACAAAAGACACGATTGAGGTGAGTTCTGCAACTTTACGGTGAACACCTAATTAACAATAAAACCATTGACAGCCAATAAGAATCCATTGCACTTTAAAGAGGGTTAACATTTATAGTATCAGACATCAAAACCGCCGCTCATGCCTATAGATGTAATTTACAGATCAAAACTGTGAGTTGATGTGGAAACTAATTTATTTATGAATATATTTATAATATTTTGTCCAAACAGGCAGTTAATGTAGTGTCATGTCTTTTATATCTACAGCATAGTTAAACAATGTATCTCAATGTTTCAGAGCTGTTCCCCAGTGGACTGGCAGCTTTTAAGAGAACCACCCAGAACATTGATGAGGAAGGAGCCATGAAAGAAGACATCGGCATGCAAGATGTGTACTACACTGAGGTAAAACACACCAGCTTTTTTAGCAATGCTAAAAAAACGTTTTATCAGCAGTGATTATTAAAGCCTGTCAGAAATGTTGTTTAAAAGTGTCGTTTTGTATTACAGGACGTCCTGGTGGAGCAGTTGGAGGTGTGTGTGGAGAGTCTATGGAAAGCTGAGAGGTTTGAGCTCATAACACACATCGCCAGACTCATCATTCCGGTTTATGAGAAACGACACGAGTTTGAGGTAAGAAAGAATGAAGTGGTGTCGCAATCATGCTGTGCTGCTTCAAACAAATGTGCTAATATCCTGTAAGTTCCACTTGCCCAATTCTTTGATTTCTTTCTCAATGCTGTGACTCTGAGACTCTGCAGCCCTTGTGGCAGACGTCAGACAGAAGCTCATTAGTTAGGCCTGGGTTAACAATGAGCAGACAAGAAGCAAGTCGGTTTGTTTGTGTGAACATTGAGGGATTTTTCTCAGCCATTATGAACCGAGCTTTCATCTGTTTCACTTTCACCCTCAGTTAAATCTGGAGAAGATATAAATAAGTATGAAAAACCATGTTGAATGAAAATACTGAGCAATATCTAAAAAGCACAATGTTAGATACTGTTTTTTTGACATCCGGGTGGTTGGGTTTTCTGGTTTTATAGGACATACGGTTACTAAACTTTTTCAGTGTACTATTTATTTCTTGCACTGAAAGCCCTGAGATAATTTCATTTGTATGACTACTATGTTGTTGATCTAGATTCTTGTTGCCAGCATACTTTCTCCTCACAGATAATCATTTCATTTGTGAATCCTTCATCGATCATCGGTGGCAACTGTTTAGAAAGCCATTCACACACAGTCTTTCCCATGGAAACTTTCCTTTAGTGCCAGTGCTACCATGAGAAGACTGACCCTTCCATAAATCTGTTGTGTGTTTAAAACGAGCACAACAGATCCTTCAGAAAGCATTTTAATATGATGATTTGCAGCTCATTAGTCAGGTACAAAATTATTCATACCTTTGACAAATTCTGACTTAGAAATGCTTTTATTCAATCAGTAAGCCTGTAAATGACAGGCTTCTCCTAAAAGACAATAAGACAATGTATAAGTGGCAACATTGTGTAAAAAATATTTACATTATAACAAAAATTTTAAGCCAGAATTTGCCAGTTTGGGCTTGTTTACATACACTCTTTATTAGGTACACCTGTCCAGCTGCTTGTTAACGGAAATTTCTAATCAGTCAATCACATGGCAGCAACTCAGTGCATTTAGGCATGTAGACATGGTCAAGATGATCTGCTGCAGTACAAACCGAGCATCAGAATGGGGAAGAAAGGTGATTTAAGTGACTTTAAACGTGGAATGGTTGTTGTTGCCAGATAACCATGTGGTCAAATAACCACTTGTTACAAACGAGATTATCATCTCTGAATGCACAACACGTCCACCCTTGAGGCAGATGGGCTACAGCAGCAGAAGACCACACCGGGTGCCTCTCCTCTCAGCTTATAACAGGAAACTGAGACTACAATTCGCACAGGCTCACCAAAAATAGACAATAAAAGATTGAAATAACATTTCAGAAATCACAATTTCTGCTGCAACATTTGGAATTTGAGGTCAACAATATGAAAGCATGGATCCATCTTGCCTTGATTTAATGGTTCAGGCAGGTGGTGGTAGTGTAATGGTGCAGGGGTTATTTTCTTGGCACACTTTGGGTCCATTAGTACCTATTGAGCATCGTGTCAACGCCACAGCCTACCTATTACCTAGCATTGCTGAACATGTCCATCTATTTATGACCACAGTCTGCCCATCTTCTGATGGCTACTTCCAGCAGGATATTGCGCCATGTCATAAAGCGCAAATCATCTCAGACTGGTTTCTTGAATATGGCAATGAGCACACTGTACTCTACAGTCACCAGATCTCAATCCAATAGAGCACCTTTGGGATGTGGCGGAACAAAAGATTTGCATCATGGATAAGCAGGCGACAAATCTGCAGCAACCGCATGATGCTATCATGTCAATATGGACCAAAATCTCTGAGGAATTTTTCCAGTACCTTGTTGAATCTATGCCACGAAGGATTAAGCAGTTCTGAAGGCAAAATGGGGTCCAACCCGGTACTAGTATGGTGTACCTAATAAAGTGACCCATGGGTGTTTATCTGTGTTGAAATAGAGCAATCAGACTAATTTTCTTCAAATTCCTCTATCATGCAAACTGTTCCAGCTGTAAAATTTAATTTCCAAACCAAAGACTGCGGGATTTTATGCTAGCAAATATAAATGTGTTTTTATAAATATGTATTTTATTATTCACACTGTTGCTTTGTACATGTAAATATTTAACACCTCATAAGTCATTATGTAATCTGCTGTCAGTTTACATATTTATTTAGATGATTTATATTTCCATTAGATTTTTCCATATTGGTTTTTTTAATGACACCCATTAATTATGAATAGAGTCATATCATTGTGATCATCATGTTGACAATTTGTTGTGACACTTTCTCCTAGTCGGGGTGATTATGATGTGATATAATAATGAGCAAATACTGAAACCAGTTTTACTTTGTGCTGTCTCCTTGTGCAAATAAACTTTTAACACCTCATTTCTAGTCATTAATCAAACTGCTTTTAATGATTTAATTTATTTAAAGCATTTATACAGTTCAGTTCCATTTCTTCTATTTGATTTTTCCATGCCCCTTTTTTCTAGATGATGACACTTATAAATTATGCATCATTTTTGTTACGTTTGTTTTGATGCTGCTTTCAGGTGGTTGTCTGTAGATGTTTGTTTAGACGGCTCCACAAAGTCTAACATGGGATGCACAGTATTTGAGGAACACACATGCTGATGATGATTTTTAGCATAAGCTAATTTACTTTACACGGATAAAAAGACCCGGCTCAGAAAAAAAAACTGTTTGCAAGAGACATTTACATATGTACGATTGCTACAGTAGCTAACACATTTTTATATGAGTGTACATACTTCAAAGCTGATATACAGTAGCAGTCGCGGACTAATGGTTGTCCCTTTCTCTCATTCCCTCAATGATTTTGCGAGTCCAATGTTTCCTGAGGTCAAAAAAAAGAAACATTTGTTGTGACCAACAATGTATGCAAGTTTACAACATACCTTGTTGAAATTCTGTGTTAAACTGCACAACCCAATAGAAATAATACTAATCAAAAGGAAAAGACTTGGCTCTAAATACCTGTAGAACATTATTTATCTTATTTTATTTTATGTTTTTTGCATTCATGAGTAAAATGCTTCGTTATGGGTGTGACTTCCATTGCCACTTGTGTGACTTTTGTAAATCAATTCAATTCCTTTGAAAACCTTGACAGACATTTGAGTATTTTTACAGTACTGTAAAACACAAGCCTACACAAACTTAGAAAGGGTTTTGTTGTTTTGGTGAAAGCATTTGCATGGAATTGCTATTTTGACTTTGATGCACAACTTCTGTTTTCTGTAATAAGTCAGTGTTGTTGTTTTTTTTAGGTAATAATGTTGTAAATAATGTTTAAAGAAAATTATGCTATAGCAGCTCTAACATCTCACACACTCTTATTTCTCTCCCTGTCCTGTAGAAACTGAGGCGATTGTATGACACACTCCAGCGAGCTTATGCAAAGATATTGGAGGTGATGCAGTCTGGTCGACGGTTGCTGGGAACGTATTTTAGAGTCGCCTTTTTCGGACAGGTGAGTTCAAACAATAAACAAACCACACACAGTACAGTATACTTCACCTGTTGTAGGTTTACACTTGCATCATTTTGGCTTGCATTCTGCTACCACTTCACAAATCACTTCTCTCTGTGTGTAGACCATTGATACAGTATTGTGCATCTTATAAATGGCTGACATTTTAATGTGTCTAGACATTGTGTTCATAAATAAAAGGCTCAAAGATGGGTTATCAGCACATTTTAACAAAAAGAAGTTTTTTCTTTTATGGTTACCAATGTTGCATTTATGTGATCAAAAATGTAGTGATAAAAGTGGAATATTAACGTTTGAAACTGCTGTTTTTTGTGCTGTACTGTATTTGACAGGACATCATATTTTACTAGTTATTTTGCAAGATAATAGTGTTCAGCTTAAAAGGCTTAACTAGGATAAATACACTAATTAGACTAGTCCTTGGACAGCAGTGGTTTGTTCTGTAGCCAAAGGATTTTTATTATTATTATTATTATTATTAGCTCTGTTAAGCAACACTTTAAATTTAAAGAAGGATTACAATTTCATATAAAAAGAGGGTGAAATAAACGTACTGTATATACATCAGTGTAACACAGTCTGATTTAGACCTGGCTCCACGGGGGGCAAAAGCTTCACAACAATTTTTTTGCGATGCATTTCATAACTGAGAAAGCAGCATAAATTCAAGATGTGAGATTTCAAATATTTGACCGTAAGCTTTAATAACATGTTTTGGCAAGCCACGCTCATCTACAATCTTGATTAGTATTCAGTTTGGAAGTATTCAGTTTTAATCATTTTAAACCATTCAAGCTGCATTAGATGAAAGAAAACCTAATTCGGCATAGATCGCAGATTTCTGTGCGCATTACGCGTCTCAGCGCGCATTACCAAACGCACTTTGCCTTTTACATCATTTCATGCAGTCGTAGTTCATACAGTAGAATGCAAACAGTTCAGCAGCACTGAGTAGGATAATCGGGAGATGCAACTGGGCCCGCTTAAACATTAAAGCATTTTTCTTCTGATTTAATGCTTCAGAATCATTTCTTGTTATTTATGTTCAGAATAGGTCTGTCACAATAATCAATATATCGACTTATCATACAGTATTTGTACATGACCTCAGTAATTTCTGCTGTTGCAATATGTATTTACAGATTCACAAATGACGATAAAACCATTTTATGAAGACATTTATATTTTTCCTCACGGATATCAAAGTTAAAAATTGGACATTTACTTAAAGGTGCAGGAGGTGATCTGCCAAAATGCTAACCGTTTAGCATAATATTTTTGAAAACACAGTCCCTTCTCTGCCGTTCATAGACACGCCTCCTGAAATCATGAACGCTCACGTTAAAGATGACAGTAGACAACCCACTAGATCAGGGGTCGGGAACCTTTTTTCAGCATAGAGCCATTTCAGATTTTTTTGGCAAATGCATTTTTTTAAAGAGCCATTGGGGATATATACGAAGCATCACATGTTAAGCAAGTCCATGTATTAAGAAAGGATTATTTAAAGAATTTCTTTTTTTTTGCCATCCCCACGAATCATTCATCCCCATGAATGTTGTTTGAATTTACATGCAAGGTTACCATAGAAATGTAAGTTGCATGCCCTTTATTGGTGTTGTGATTCTAGTTAATCCACAGCACCACACACGTGTATTGGATGAAACATCCTTTTATTCTTATTCTTATTCATTTTGCTGTAAAAATATACAATAAAAAGTTAATTCTATTTGGATTTTCAATATGAAACTGATTTTTAGTGACAGTTTTAATTTTTTATTGAAGGGAGACAGAGATATTGAAGGGAGAGCCACATATTTTTGGTCAAAGAGCCACATGTGGCTCCCGAGCCATAGGTTCCTTACCCCTGCACTAGATTATAGGTCTCAAACTCAATTCCAAGAGGGCCGCAGATCTGCACAGTTTTGCTCCAACCCTGATCAAACAAAGCTGATCCAACTAATCAAGGTGTTCATGACTCTTTTGAACACCTCGATTATTTGGATCAGCTGTGTTTGATAGGGTTGGAGCAAAACTGTGCAGAGCTGCGACCCTCCAGCAATTGACCTATGCACTAGATCTGGGGTGCCCAAAAATGGGCCAATGTCCTGCAGATTTTAGCTCAACTTCCCTCAACACACCTGCACGGATTTCTAGAACTTTGCAGGACACCGGCCCCCCAGGACTGATTTTGGGCACTCCTGCACTAGATCATGTCATTCGCCAGTTAAAAAACTTTATAGTACTTTATAATACTACAATTCCCATTGAAAAACTGTTATTATACTGTTATTATATCTAGCACGCTTCAGTTGTGTAGCAAGCAAAACTTGCCATAATGTGCAATATGTCATGCATGAATGGATCGCTGGTTTCACTCTCTGACGCGCTTTGTCCTAAAGTGACTACTGTATACTTAGTGTGTGGCCGGCGGTGTGCAGGAATTACACTTATTACTAAGCTACACTTGCATGCTGTTTCAGACCGAATATTCAGAGCAGCATGATAAACAATATAGGGAGCGCGTCACAGGTTGTCATTGTTCAGAAATGAGCCAATGTGCATATAAAACCAACTTCACCTCAGTAAAGCAGGCTAGGCGGAATAGCGCTATTTACTGATGTTTTGTTGTTAAACTAAATAAAATCTACATTACCGATGCTGTAAAAGCTCCCTTATGAAATTAAAAATAGTCTCATAAATCTTTCGCCTGAATATTTCAGCGGCTGAGCAACACTTCTGTGCATATGCCCATTTGTAAAACAACACAATCTACATCAGCTTTGCGTGACTAAAAGAGTTTTAAAACAGAACATTACCTGTCTAAGAGAAACACTTCAGCCATGGTGTTGTCCATCCTCCAGCGTGCAAAAGTAACTCCAATATTGATTCAGGATTTTCAAAAGTTTTGATTCAGCATTGATGTACAAATCTACAGTTTGGGCTACTTATCAGAATTATAGGAATTGTCAGCCCCACTAATTTTAATTGGATGAACATTTTTTGGTCTTATGCCTCACCCAGATTATAAAAATACATATAAATACATTTAGTTCACTTACTTTATTCATTACTATTGGAATGGGAAGAGACTCTTAACCAGCACAACAAAAATGTTTCTGCACCATTAATAGTACACTTAATAGGACATATATTAGGACTTTTGGATTATTTTTGACATCAAATCACAGAATCTAAATAACATTAAGCATGAAAAGCCTTAGTCCCTTGAAAGTGTTTGTGGCTTTTTGCATTATTATGCTGTTGTATAATCATTCTATAATCAGTGGCATAAAATGATCTCAAATCTTATCGCAACAATTTCTGTGATGAAATATCGCACAACAAAAATTATTTATCGTAACAGGCCTAGTTCAGAATGCTTTTATTTTTGTAGAAAGATAGAAAGTTCTGAAGAAGTAAGAAGAAAAAATAAATCTTGTAATACAGCAGTCATTTCATTTTTATCTAAGTGCCTACTTGTAGAATATTAATATCTTTGGAATAAATAATTTCTGAGCCTTTTAAACAGTATTGTATGTAAACACTGCACATTAGCACAACAACATTAGCAACATCACATCAGTGTTCATTTGTATGTATTTGTCTAAACAATCAGGGCTTTTTTGAAGAAGAGGATGGAAAGGAATACATCTACAAAGAGCCAAAGCTCACAACTCTGCCTGAAATTTCCCATCGCCTTTTAAAGCTCTATGGGGAAAAGTTTGGCTCTGAGAACGTCAAAATCATCCAGGACTCCAACAAAGTAAGAAGTCATTTATTTCCATTTATCTGTGCAGCTTCCTGTATTGAGATCAAGTGACCCTGAAGGGCCAAAGACGCAAGTCATCGTCCAGGAAAGAGCTGTTTATCTTAAAAACAAACATTTGGATGAATATCCAGTTTCCTGGTTTTTGCGTAGATTTGAGCATTTAACATTTGCTAAAGGATTATATTTATTAATGTTATCTTTATTAAATGTTGTCATTTCACATTTTTAGTTTCAAAGTAAACCATCTCAATTTTTATAATTTTTTTTAAATGAAACTTGTTACCCACAGGTTAACCAGAAAGATCTGGATTCGAAGTTTGCCTATATTCAGGTCACGTATGTCAAGCCATTCTTTGATGAGAAGGAAATGATCGAGAGGAAGACGGATTTCGAGAAGTGCCACAACATCCAGCGTTTCGTCTTCGAGACTCCATTCACACTCACAGGGAAGAAACAAGGGGGAGTTGAAGAACAGTGCAAGCGGAGGACTGTACTTACCAGTAAGCTTACAGCAGACTGCAGGAGATTTGGCTTTTCTTTCAGTTCAGCTTATTCTTTTGACTTTCACAATATTTTTATAACCCGTACAATTGGCGTTCATGATTCGGTTATTGTTTTTTTATATCCCCATTAGTCATTTACCAATGTAATGGCTATTCTTTCTGGGCTCCAACAAATAAAATTACAAATTTACTTTGTCATCAAAACCCAAACAAAAAAAACTTAATTTACATTGAGATAGCGCACATGATTCGTTTGATGTTTTAGATCTCCATTAGCCATTTACCAATGGAGTGGCTATTCTTCCTGGGGTCTAACAAAAATCAACCAAAAACTACTTTGCATTGAGGTAAAGCAATAGAAACAATACCAAAACCAAATAAAAAGACAAATTTACCCTAAACTATAACAATAGGCACTAATGCTACAGCCAAATAAAGACAAATGTACATTAAAGCATAACTATAGAGACCAATACAATAAAACACATCATTAAAAATTCATTTAAAACAAGGTATCAATTAACTAGATACTGTTTCATTAAGTATTTCTTTAGTCATTTTTAAAACCTTATTTACTGATTAAAGGATGTGTAATGTAACTCATACACAGTTAGAAACTCATAACTGTGAGTAAAACATTTGTTTTAAAGTATTCAGAGAATTGTAAGATTGAAACTCAAGATTTCTCCTCATGAGAACCAGTAAACTTTCAATGACAGGAAATTAAGTCAAAATGTTTTGTGGATATAAAAAAACAAGAGACAATGGCAACCCTCAGAGGACAACACAAAATTTTAAGCAATACAAAAATGCACTTCATTGAATATGTATTTTACACATTAGAGGTGTAAATCTACACTGGTTTCACGGTTCGGTTAGGTTATGATTATCATGCCATCGATTCGGTTCAATTCGATATCTCAGTGCATCATTGTGCATTGACGATGCTTTCTATATACAATTTTACATTTTACTAACCTGAACCCTAACCCAATACAAGAATTAAAATGCATCATTTTTAAATACATTTTATATGTATTTGTAGTACAATATTGTTATTTAATACAAGCAGTCAGATATATGAACTGTCCTTTAATTTTTACCTGCTCACAGAAAACACTCTCCATCAAACAAAACTCAAGGACATACACAGAACAACATGAGCATTTAAAGCAAATAAATAAACATAAATATTATTCTGCTTGCCTTTTGATAGTTGTTGAGCGAGTTCTTGAATGCATATTATTGGTCACGCACTCAACAGAAAGGGCTGCGATTGGCTCTAACGCTCTGGTGCTGTTCACCGATAAGCGACACTGATAAACGGTTAAATTGAAACAGTGTAGTTCAGTTTTTTTTAGAGTTAAAGTTCAGTTCAGTTTAGTTCAGTTCAGTGTGGTTTAATAATCACCACTGAGAGTCAGAACACTGAAGAGCAAATCCATCGATGCGCAGCTCTACAGATCCTGAACCATGCAAGCCAGTGACGACAGGGGCGAGGAACATGTACTTTACCAATTGGTGAAAGTGAAGAATTAAAAACCCTCAAGAGAAACCAGGCTCAGTTGGGCACGACCATTTCTCCACTGGCCAAACGTCTTGTGCAGAGCTGCAGTCTAGGTGCTGGAGAAACTAATCGAATATAATCTTGTCACAAACATAAAGGAAGCGCAGACTCCACTTAATCTACTGGATACAATGAATTTTCAGGAGAATTCAGAATGAATGAAAAACTTAACACTTTATTTTCCAGATGAAAATATATCGTGAATTCAGAAATGTACAACATCCATTACTCAAAGATAAATCCAAGAGTTAGATGAAGAGAATAGATCAAATAGATTGCAGCATATAAGTCTCTGCAAAAGTTTAGAGACTCACAACGCTGCAATGGGACATCTTGCTCACAAGATTCCAATGACCTACTGCATCTCACTCCTTTCCCTTAAATATTTAACTCAGAACAAACAGCCATACATTTAAGACAACAAATGCCTCAAAAAGCCCCTTGATTGGTAGTAAGTTTGAGATGTGCTCTGGGTGGAGCATCTGGCAAAGATTTTATCAAAGCCAAAAGCCAGATCAACATATACAAGCGAGATAGTGAAATATTACAGTGAAATTGAGACCATTTTTCCAATCACACATAGACTTTTAATGTTATACCAAACATTAGTTGGACATTTTATGTGAAATGTGAGTGACCTGCTCTGATGGAACTGGTAAAGTAAAGGTCAGGAAGGGGGGCTCAGGGTGAAAGGAGAGGAGTGAGCGTTCACACATTCCCACCTGGTGAGGTGTAGAGCCAATTGTTTCTGTGTTTCCAGCCCATGCTTGTATTGTCAAAGACATCGGTGTATCTGTGGCATCTCAAATCTCAAATATAACTCTTAGAAACCTGCAGATGATGTGTTATTGTAAAAAAGCTATACAAATAAACCTGAATTTAACGTTGCGAGGAAGACAAAAGCATTTACAGTAGCTTGTATAATTTTGCACTACATTAAAAAACAATTACTCCATTTAAGCATTTTTATCTTTAAAATTTTGTTGACATGTTACATCCACTAAAACCAAGCTAACTTACAAAACACTCACAACAGAGGCCCTTTCCCACGTCATTACCATTTCAGAAGTGACTCATGTTGTTGAAAGTATGCTGAACTAATTAACAATTGAAAGTTGGCCAGTTTTACATGCTACTTCCTCATCGTCTTCACGACATGAAGATGATTCAGTCAATGTAAATATTTGATGGAATTAGTTTTGCATGATCATTAGCAATGGCACGTTTCCCACGGGCCAAAACACAGCTATTCAGCACACTGACACGCATATGTGTGACAACTTTTGTGCACCAACTTAAAACATCAGCTAGAACAATAGCTGTTGTGTACCACAGGCTTATTGTTTCACAATCGTCAACACTGACAACAGCAGGTGCGTGGCTAGCTGTGACATCCATGACTCAGACATGAAAACTTATCAGATCCCGATTGCTATCTTTTGTTTGGGTGATGCAGTTTGTTTGTTTTCAGATTCAGCAGCGTATTGTTTTGTAGACCATTTGTATTTTGTGTTTGTGTGTCTGCAGCGGCCAACACATTTCCCTATGTAAAGAAGCGCATCGAGGTGGTGGGAGAGAAGCACACGGAGCTGAAACCCATCGATGTGGCCATAGACGAGATGAAGGAGAAAAGCTCTGAACTCGCTAAACTCTGCTCTAATCAGGAGGTCAACATGATCACCCTTCAGCTCAAACTGCAGGGCTGTGTTAGCGTGCAGGTACTAGTGTTACATAACAGACCTTTTAAACAATGGTACAGCTATTAAAAACATAAAGAGAGCACTTGGAAATTATCTGGTTTCCTGCATTTACACAATATATCATTTTAGCATCAAAATCGCACTGTGCACATTCGCAATAGTCACATCGCAGGATATACACAATGTTGAGTCTAAATTATATATTACAATTTTTGTCTTGTTTCTAGTCCAAAAATCTCAATTCCAAAATGAAAACAGGATTATTTTACTTAAACCATTAGCTCAAGAGTGGAAGAATAATTTTTTTCAAGGGGCCACATTAGATTCTGGAGCAGTTTTAGAGGGCCAGACCAATACTACTGTTGTCATGAAACTGGAATTCGATACCAATCGGTACTGAATTTTTAAAATCATCCAATTGTACCATTGTGTTCACGTGCTTAACAGAAATGACTGTGATTGGTTGTGAAGGTCATCAGTTACCGAACTCACCGCTGTTTACTGAGTGTAACCATAGATACAGGGACACTGGGGCATTTTGCACGGTCAATTAAGCTTATTCAATTCACCTATAGCGCATGTCTTTGGACTGTGGGGGAAACCGGAGCACCCGGAGAAAACCCACACGAGCATGGGGAGAACATGCAAACTCCACACTGAAATACCAACTGACCCAGCCGAGGCTCGAACCAGTGACCTTCTTGCTGTAAGGCGATCATGCTACTCACTGCTACCCACTTTTGAAAATTATTATTATTTAATTTATTTTTTGGTAAACATTGTGAAATGCGCTGCCTCTGCACATTTGACAGGCCTCCTCTGTTCCTGTTTTTGAATATCATCTATGCGCGTGCTCACTTTGGCCTTTAGCACAGCATGAGATGTTATGAAATTTTAATTGTTTTATTTTTGTTTACTATTTTTTAATTATTTTATTGTATTTCTTTATATGCTTTTGTTTTTACTTTTTATTTTATTGTTAGCACTTGGGTCAAGTTTGTTGTTTTAAAGTGTGTTATAAATGAAGTTAAATGAAGTTGCGGTTGATTTTTTAAATTTATTTATTTATTTATTTTTAATCCATTCAGGCGGGAGCTCTAAGCTTAGCGTAAATCATAAAATCAGATTAAACCATAAGCATCTCGTTCAAAAATAAATAAATAAAAAAATCTATAAATGTTCTAATTCAAAGCTTGACCCTTTAGTTGATACATGATGTACTAAGAGTGATGGAAAATGAAATGTTACTATTTTCTTGGTCAGTGCTGCTAGGAAGTATACATTCCTTCTAATAATCAAGGAACTTTGCTGCTGTACCATGGCTGCAGCAGGAGCAATGATATTATACAGTGCCTGAAAATAGCCCACAGCTAGGTCAAGCTATATAATATACAGTAGTAAAATTCTAAAAACTTTTTTTTTTCAAATGAGATGCTAATGGTCTAATCCAAATCAATGATTTATGCTAAGCTAAGCTAAAAGTGCTCCCGGAGATCGACTGAATGGATCAAAACTGTAAAAACTCTACTGTTTAACTCTAGGGGAGTTGTAAAATAAGTGTTTTTCCAATAAAGTGGAGTGTTTTTTTTAAACATCTTAAATGATGTAACAGATCAAATGTCAGCAGGTTAAATATTATTATTAAGACCACACGATACCAAATGTTTTAACTTCAGAAGAGTTAGGAAAGCAGTGTTTAGTAGAATAACCCTGATTTTCAATCATAATAAACAGAAATATATATTTTTAACAAGTTATACAATAGAATAACTGTTGCATCCAAACATCAATTATTTTGTTATATACACGATAACAATGTATATATGTGCCATGCACAAACGAACAAAGCGTTGACAAATATAAAAGAAGCTCATTATAATTCAGCATGAACATGCCCTTTATAAATGCCAGTAAAAGCTTTTACATCTAAAACTCATTTTAATTGAATGCAAAACATAATTCCTGTTAGCCTAGGATTATAATATGACCATGTTTCTAGCAGTAGTGCATTATTTGTCATTTGTTGTAATATTCTCTGAGCGGCTGGTCATTGATTATATTTTATAGGCATTAATTACATGCATCTTGTGCTGTTTTTGGCCTTGTGGCGCAGGTGAACGCAGGACCGATGGCCTACGCTCGAGCTTTCCTGGATGAGTCCAAAACAGGCCAATCTAACAAGAAAGTCAAAGAACTCAAGGAAATATTCAGGTATGGTTTTTACCCTAAAGGGATCTGATTACCGTGTGGGTAGATGACAGGGGAAAGCCAACAGGAACTTAAAAGCAAAATCTATATGGGTAACAGATTTGCATTTGCTTATCTATATGGGTAACAGATTTGCATTAAGCACATCACAAAATGTATAAATCTTTTTTTATTTCTATATTGCTGTTTCAAAATGTAGATTGTGTTAAATTAGCTTGACACAGATAAGAAAAAATGAAAGAGACTTGAATGACAATATGTCAGATTGTGTCCAGCTAGTCAATCAAAGAATGTAGAATGTATATCATGTCATGTCATGTATATTATACATGTAGAAAGCATATTAGATGTGGGCAAATTAGTTTGGTGGACACAAATGGTCATTGTCATTAAGTGTAACGTTCTTATTAAAGCATAATGTTTTTATTATATTCATAAATATGAAATTGGTAACAAATGGGTATTAAACTGGCTGCCAAATGGGTAAAACCTAGTGGTTTGAAGGATAGTGGAAAGTATTTAAGTATTAAATTATCAAATAAACATTATAAGTTTGGAATTTTGTTCTAAATATGCCTAATAAAATGATCTGTTATGTAAATAAATGTTACTCTAATTTAATTTAGTCTGTAAATTATGTTTGATAAAATTAAAAAGGACATTACATTACATTTACATAAAGTATAAATACTTTCAGACAGCGGATGCCCTTCCAGCTGCAACCCAGTACTGGGAAACACCCATAAACACTCACATTCACATACACTATGGCCAATTTTGTTTACTCAATTCACCTTTAGCGCATGTCTTTGGATTGTGGGAAACCTGGAGCACCCGGAGGAAACCCACGCAAACAGGAGGAGAACATGCAAACTCCACATAGAAATGCCAACTGACCCAGTCGAGACTCGAACCAGCGACCTTCTTGCTGTGAGGGGACAGTGCTAACCACTGAGCCACCGTGCCGCATTCAAATACATACAGTATAAAACGACACATCCTGATGTACATTTTTTAAAAATTAAATAGTCTTACACTTTTATTGCTTGATAGCCTGATTTTTCGTCCAATATATGCGAGAGATCTGTACTAGTATACGTCCTAACTCCTTTATCAATGAGCTTGGCATTAATTTGCCTTGTTTTAATGGGACTTTTAAGCTTTTCCTGATTTTAATCTTGTGATTGGCTCATCCAGGAAGGTTTTCCTCTGCGTTCTAGAGAACTGTCGTTCAAGAGAACAGTCACCGTTCTAACAATAGCTGCCTAACCAACTGCTCTCCCTGTTTATTTAACAGCACGTATCAACTTGCCATTTTGCAGGAATGTATGTATGCGTTATCACTCTAGAGCATCTCATTCTTGGAAACGACTCAGGAATTTGCGGCTATGGCACTCTCATTGACAATTATATGACAGTTTTACTCTTCTCCAAATACAGGATGTTGTATTACAGCTTTACCTTGTAAAAGAATCGATTTATCTACTTATTAAAATAGCATATTGGTTCATTTGTTACTAGAAATGACTGCTCATGATACTAGCATACACTCTCAGAAATAAAGGTACACGAGCTGTCACTGGGGTGGTACCTTCCTTTTAAAAAGGTACACATTTGTACTTGATGGGTCCATATTGGTACCTCAAAAGTATATAGTAGTACCTACAAATTTTAAGAGGAACACTTTTGTTCTTTTTAGGAACGTATATGTACCCTTTAGGTATTAATATGGACCTTTTAGGTACAAATTTGTATCTTTTGTAAAGGTGCCACCCCAGTGACAGCTCTTATACCATTATTTCTGAGAGTGTATAATATTTTTGTTATTCATACATGTTTGTGTTTATCTGTGTTGTAGGCAGTTTGTTAATGCTTGCAGTATTGCTCTGGACATCAATGAGAGGCTCATTAAAGAGGATCAGTATGAATACCATGAAGGACTGAAGGCGAACTTTAAAAGCATGGTGAAAGAGCTTTCTGAGATCATCCATGAGCAGGTATGTAGACTGGTCTTAACCCAAAATATGCTTTTTCTGCACAGCAAATTTAAGTAATTAAGAAACTTTTATGATTATATGTTGTATATTGTATATTTAGTATAGGTTTTGCCATGAATATAGCCAATACTGCTGATATGGCATTAAAACAAACAAATAAATAAATAAATAAATAATTTCCCAGTGCTGGGTTGCGGCTGGAAGGGCATCCGCTGTGTAAAACATATGCTGGATAACTTGGTGGTTCATTCTGCTGTAGTGACCTCGGAATAATAAAGGGACTAAGCCGAAAAGAAAATGAATGAATGAAGAAATAAATAAATTTAAGTAATTAATAAAGATAATGGGCGACACGGTGGCTCAGTGGTTAACACTGTCACCTCAATTCAATTCAATTCACTTTTATTTGTATAGCGCTTATACAATGTAGATTGTGTCAAAGCAGCTTCACATAAAAGGTCACAGTAAATAGGAACAGTGTAGTTCAGTTTGTAGTGTTTAAGTTCAGTTCAGTTTAGCTCAGTTTAGTGTGGTTTAATAATCACTACTGAGAGTCCAAATATTGAAGAGCAAATCCAACGATGCGCAGCTCTACAGATCCTGAACCATGCAAGCCAGTGGCGACAGCGGAGAGGGAAAAAAAAAACTTCACTAAAGGCGGAAGTGAAGAAAAAAAACCTTGAGAGAAACCAGGCTCAGTTGGGCACGACCATTTTAATTTCTCCGCTGGCCAAACGTCTTGTGCAGAGCTGCAGTCTCAGTGGCGGAGGCTGGAAGCTGGCCTCAGCGAAGACTCGTCTGTCTCTGGAGCGTCATAGGAAACAGTCTCATGTTCTCCACTCTTCCATGACCATCGCAGTAGTTGTTCAGGATTCGGCCAGGTCCAGGATATGGAAACCTTGGGATCATCTCGTCGTTGGTCTTGGATCGAATCAGTGACTCTGCATAGTCTGAGGGCCTCGGGAAGAGTATCCCCAGGTGGAAATGGAGAATAAAGAAAATAATTAGCGTAGCTGATGTTCACAGTGTATATCAGCAAGATGCATAACCTGTGTGGAAGCCCCCTAAGTGGTGCACTAAGTGTATGCTTTACTGAACAGATAGGTCTTTAATCTAGTTTTGAATTGGGAGAGTGTGTCTGAGCCTCGGACGTTATCAGGAAGGCTATTCCAGAGTTTAGGAGCTATAAATGAGAAGGCTCGACCTCCTTTACTCGACTTTGCTATTCTAGGTACTACCAGAAGTCCTGAGTTTTGAGATCTTAAAGAGCGAGTTGGATTGTAGCGAGACAGAAGATTGGTTAGATAAGCAGGAGCTAGATTATTTAGAGCTTTATATGTAAGAAGCAATATTTTAAATTCAATACGAAACTTAACAGGCAGCCAGTGTAAGGAGGATAAAATTGGGGTGATGTGATCAAATTTTCTAGACCTGGTTAGAACTCTGGCAGCTGCATTTTGTACTAATTGAAGTTTGTTAATAGAGGATGCTGGGCAGCCAGCAAACAGAGCATTACAGTAGTCCAGCCTAGAAGTCATAAAAGCATGGACTAGCTTTTCTGCATCTGAGATGGATAGCATACTTCGTAACTTAGCGATATTTCTCAGATGAAAGAAAGCAGTTTTTGTGACATGGGAAATATGATTTTTAAAAGTTAAATTGCTGTCTAATATGACACCCAGATCTTTTATAGTAGAACTAACGCTAACTTTGTATCCCTCTAATTGTAGATCGAGTTGTGAGATCTGCTGTGTACAGGATTTAGGCCCAATAAGTAATAATTCTGTTTTGTCTGAGTTTAAGAGAAGATAATTGTTGGTCATCCAGTCTTTAACATCTTTAATACACTCAGTTAGCTTGGACAGATTAGACGTCTCGTCAGGTTTAGTTGAAATATATAATTGAGTATCATCTGCATAGCAGTGAAAGCTGATCCCATGTCTTCTAATAATGTCTCCCAGGGGTAGCATGTATATTGTAAACAGTAAAGGGCCTAAAACTGATCCTTGAGGCACCCCGTATTTTACTGGGCTGATTTGTGAAGGCTGTCCATTTATATTTACAAACTGGTAACGGTCAGATAAGTATGACTTAAACCATTGTAGGGCCTGTCCCTGGACACCTGTAGACTTTAAGCGATTAATAAGGATACCATGGTCAATGGTGTCAAATGCCGCACTAAGATCGAGTAGAACTAATAGCGAGATGCACCCTTGGTCAGCAGCTAAGAGTAAATCGTTGGTTATTTTCACTAATGCAGTTTCTGTACTGTGATGAGCTCTGAAACCTGACTGAAACACTTCAAAAACATTGTTGGTCTGCAGAAAGGAGCATAATTGAGCAGAAACAACTTTTTCTAGTATTTTAGATATAAATGGAAGGTTTGAAATAGGCCTATAATTAGCTAAGTTGCTGGGTTCCAGTTGTGGTTTCTTAATAATAGGTTTAATAACAGCTAACTTGTAAGGATTTGGAACATGGCCTAAAGATAAAGAAGAGTTGATAATGTTAAGAAGAGGTTCTCCTATAACAGGTAGCAATTCTTTCAGTAACTTTGTTGGAATTGGGTCCAATATACACGTAGCTGATTTAGAGCTATTTATAATTTTGTCTAGCTCTTCCTGTTCTATGATTTTAAAGCACTGTTGGTTATTTAGATTCAGTGGAGTGTTTACTGGATCTGAAGTATAAGGCGGTGCAGAAAGTTTAATATCTCCTATTTTCTGTCTAAAGCCTTCTATTTTTATCACTGAAAAAATTCATGAAGTCATCACTACTAATTTGCGGTGGAACGTTTTGTTCCAAAGATGACCGATTATTTGTTAATTTCACCTCACAGCTGGTTCGAGTCCCGGCTGGGTCATTTGGCATTTTTGTGTGGAGTTTGCATGTTCTTCCCGTGACTGTGTTCCCCCACAGTCCAAAGACATGCGCTAAAGGTGAATTGAATAAACTAAATTGGCCGTAGTTTATGAGTGTGTGTGTGTATGGATGTTTCCCAGTACCGGGTTGCAGCTGGAAGGGCATCCGCTGTGTAAAACATATGCTGGAGAGGTTGGCGGTTCATTCCGCTGCGGCGACCCCTGATGAATAAAGGGACTAAGCTGAAGGAAAATGAATGAACGAATAATAAAGTTAATATTTACTGCTATTTTTAGTATTTGGCAATATAGCAAATAGTAAAACAATTAAACAGAAGGTTAACCAATTTAAAATATAAAATTTATTTTTATTAAGTAACTACAAAATGGTTCAATTAAGTATTTTTTTTGAAGTGCACACTGCACAGTACATAAAATCTGTGGGAAACAAAAATCGAGAATGTTTATTTTACTAGCGCACATTATGTTTTACAATTGTGAGTTTATAGCGGTGTACGAGTATACATTACGTGTCTTTAAAATAAAAAAATAAAGTTTAAAAAATTATACAACACTTGATGGAACTATTTGTTAATTAATACGTTTGATGTTTTACACACTGTATTCTTAACCTCACCTCTCTTACCATTTGTTTGCTATGAGGGAATGATGTGCAAAAAGGAAGCCCCGCCTCCTACTCAATATTCCATTTCAGTACATCGACACACTGACAACGTCCGATTCACAGCCTTTAATTAAATGTTAACTAATTAATAAACTAATTCATTTCTATTTTTGCAATATATCTCATGAAATGCATCTGGCAAACAGTTTAAACATCTTCCATATATTCCGAAATATGTAACCGTATATTTACTCAAAATCACTAAACGTATAACAGAGCTTTTATTAATTGTAAATTGCATTACGCTGCGCTGCATTTTCATGTTAACATGCTTTTGACAGACATGCTCACGTCCTGCATTTTTGTGATATCTCTCATCTATGAGAGCGCATTATAAAACATGACTCTTGATGTTTAGGGTCAGGAAGTTTGCACTTTCTTTTTTCCTTTCTGCTGTTTGCGTCTTGTGTTTTTCTACATGCATTCTGTTTTAAATTCCTCATTAGTATTAGTGATATAATTTATGTAGCTGTACTTGATTGAGCACATTTACATGCGCATCACATATTTTCGTTCGTGTTTCGTTGGTTTGATGGCAACACTTTAATGTCAAGACTTTTGGGTGAACTTGTGCTTTAATTCCCAAAGTTTAGTCATCATTTACTTGTCTTTCTGTCTTTTTCAGACCACTATTTATTTTTAATAATGTATGATAATATTGATTGTAATAGTATTATAATGGCAGATAATATTGAATGACCAAAATATTAAAAAAAAAAACACAAGGGGGGGCTAGTATTTTTAAATAGTATATGGGAGAGCCTCCCCTGAAAGTATGAATTATGACAAATATGGCACAAAATGCAATCCACATACTTTTATCTATGAGGTAAATACATCTATTGTGTTCATCATGACAGAAATCTGCGATCAGTGTGTAAGAGTGAACTGTGTTGCTGATTGAGAACCTATGAACGCTCAGTCATGCACAGAGACAAATAGTCGAAGTCTAAATTTTGATTAGATAATACATTCAATTTAGGTTTGTTTTTCACTATTGTAACTTCACTGAACACTTGGAATATGTCAAGTGTCAATGTGATCCTTTTGTGATACTTTTGCCCCTCTTAATTTTCAAATTGCAATTCCAGTTGCTTTTCCCTGCCGTTAAAGTGCAAACAGGACTTTTTTGTGTTGTCAGGAGTTTAAAGATGAAATTAATTAAGATTTGTTTTAGTTTAACTATCCCTTGGAGTGCCATCTAACAAGCATCAGGAGTATCTTTGTAA